>NW_026919392.1:0-15775 GCF_032062105.1 Saccostrea cuccullata
TTTAAATTTGCATCCGTTCTTTTGAAAAACTTCTTGTTTGTGTTTTTTAGGCTTAAGACTATATTCTTAGTATCTGGCAGACTAATAGAAAAAGAATTTTATCTTTATATTTCAGTTAAACTATCACAGATGAAAGATGAACTTGTTTCCCGAAATGTAAAAGGTATGTTTGGTAAAAGGAAATATTTTAGAATTTGACCAAATTCAACCCTTTTGTTTTCTGCATATTTTGTTGAGATTTTTTTTTTAAACATTAGCCGTTGTAAACAGCAAGAAAGCATATTTAATTGTAATTTATAAGAAATTCTTGTTCAAAATACTATATGCTGCGAAAAATAAAATTTATATGGCTTTAATATACAGGTATTATAGCCATATTATAAGTTGGGGGAGGATGTCAGTTCGTTATTTGTCGGTTGATTAAGCTTCTTCTTACAAACATGTATCTTAAAAATCTTCATAAAATTCTCAAGGGTGCGAGTGGACAGGACCACCCCCCCCCGCCCTTAACACCCAAGACCCAACCCATATTTTTGTTTCATTCATCCGGCCGCAGCAAATATCCCCACCATTTTTTTTTTGGGGGGGGGGGGGTCGGCACAAAAATGGAAGTTTATTGAATTGTGTTTTTGACATAAAATAAGATATATGAGAGCAAATTTCATATTAGCATGCCATCATAGGACCTATGCCACCCCCTCATCCCCACCCCTCCGTCACCTAATCCCTGGAATATATATAAATCCGGGTCCAAAGATATTTTTGGCTTTCTTTCATGAAAAACATTTACAATTTACAACATACAAAATTGATACCTGCAGTTAAAAAGTTAGAGGTGATTTTATGATACTACGGGCATGATTTTTTTTATTAAAAAGTGAATTATATGTATTATATGAAATACATTTTAAATATACTAGACGGATAATTATGAAAAAATACAAATATGAATATCTTGGGAGCTGGTATGAATATTGGGGGGGGTTGTTGTTGTTTCATTCTGTAAGAACACTTGTGATAAGCATATGTGTGCACATACTTTCGAAGGATGCCATGACAACTGAAGTGACAACTACGTTTTCATATCATTCACCCTTTTTAAAGCCCAATATCTTTTTGTCGGTAATATTCTAGAATCAATTTTTTTTTGGTTTTACAACAGGATTGGAGAATATATATTTCTCCTTACAAATGAAGCAAGTTAAAATAGTTTTATATGTATATTTGACTTTTCGGTGGTCAAAAGTCTAAATCTCTATCTTTTTAATTTTATATTTTGACGATTGATCCATGGTTAACAAACAATGACATAGTGGAGCATACATTTAAGACAAAGAAAAGAACTTTACTGAGAAAAATGCACCACCCTACTCAAATGCATATTGTCAGCCATTTTTATAATCCACGTATATGAAAGATATACATGTACACCACGGTCGTATATAGGAACGGGGTTGAGGGGTTGGAGGAATAACCCCCCCCCCTCATGAAGGCGATAAATTACATAAAGTAATATTCTGAGAAAACTTATCTACTGTATACCTCTGTCCCTCAATAAAAAATTATTCTGCCCGGCTTCAAAAGTGGAGAGGGTATATAGTAATCGGTATTTCCGTCCATCCTGCACATCCATCCATCCGTCTGTTACGCATTGGGGTATTCATCTCTTATCCGCAACTCCTCTCAAACCACTGATTGAGATTTGATGAAACTTTCACAGAATCTTTATTACATATTGCCATTGTGCACCTTCTATTATACTTTTTGATCTGACATATATTTTCGATTTTCCAGAGGCAAAACATGGATACTGCCATTATATTCATTTGGGGAGGGGAGGGGTATTATTTAGTAAGATCATTACTGACAGTACCTCTAGTTTCATTTTGGCGTCCCAAGGAACTGTTTGGTAGCGACTCTGAACTAAAAAATGATTGGTTGTGCCCCTCCCCTCCACCAAACTGAAATTGCTTGCTTCAGGCCTGTTACATATATATAAGAATAAAGCAGCCCAAGATAATTTATTATAGTTAAGATCGCCATTTTGTACATCACCTAAGAAGATACTGTCTACCATGAATGTTCGTTTATTTCTTTGAAAGTGATATTTTGATAAATCTAAAAAGAATCTATCTCTCTCTCATACAAGACACTTTATAAAGTGCATTATCTATTTACTTGATTGCACGGATTTATTTTATTTTTTCAAGCTGTAAAAAAGTAACCTTTCCCCATATGAACAAAGCGCACACTACGAGTAGTTTGTATACGTTTAATCACTGACGCATGACAAACGTGTTTCCTAATCCGTCTCAAGTATTATCGTGCATCTTCTTCTATTTGTTCGCTTTTTTAATACATTGTAAGTGATTACAAAAATTTGACATGAGCAATTTTTAATTACAAAGTGGTTAAACACTATTAGTTCTATTTTACACCTATACTTATTTCTTCCGATTTTAAAGCTGACATGATTCTTAAAAACGCAACATTTTCATCTATGTACGACTTGTTTCATACCAACTATAGCCCCGTATTCCGCCATATTTCTTTCAGATACATTGTCTCATTGTAACGATGTATACCCAATTTGCTGTTACACTTGAATGATTTTTTGGTTTGGGTATTGACTTGTGCACATCTCCGATGGTAAAGCATATGAGAACACATGAGGTGATGAAGACATTTCAGAAAACAAAATAAACAACATAATAATCATATTTTTGAATGATATTGATTTGAACCAAAAGAAAAAAATGCAAGTTTGGAAGAGAAATTTAGATGCATGAGTACGTATTTTTACAGTGCGCCAATTTTGCAGAATAAACTTGAAATCTAAAAGCAGTAAAATTTGCAAACAGATTTTGAAATTATATCATTTGAATGAAAGAAAACAACCAACGTCTTTGATTTGCAGGTCCTATGCAATTGATGCATATCGAGAAACGCATCGAACGCTGTAAACCGTAAACGTAACCATACCTGGTAATAAGGTTACTGCATCGGTTCGAAGATGTGCACAAGTCAAGTGAAATACACCCTGAATTCCATTTATTGAAATATGCATCACAAAAAAGAAATAAACTCCATAAAAGCTCAATACTAAACACACTGTCATTACTCCGTACACACTAGCACGACGATACCCTTAGTCCGTGCTGATCAGATTTTGGTCAGGGAAAATATCAAAAGTGGAACGAGAAGTTATTTGGAATTTTGCGCGGCTGAAAGAGGGGGGGTATTATAACTGCTGTTCATAAGCTATAATTGTGAATTGTCTATCTACATGTAGTTCTAATATACATTCTATACAAAGTCATGTATATACCGGTAGTCTGCAGTTGGTTTGCGTCACAAAATTCATTTGTCAATTATAACTGATTATTGTAGTACTAATCCCAAATCTAAACCAAGTAATTTATTTAAATATTCTTGGAAGAACAGACATTCTGTGATTCAGTTTTGAGATTTTTTAAAAAATGTGTCACTCCGACCACAAAGTATGTGCATTTTGAGGAATGTACCTGTTTATAATATTATGTTGTTACAGGAAGTATTTCGAGATTTCAGTACCCCTGTCTGATAGTCTCAGGTATTTTTTTTCTATATATAAATAATTTCTTTAGGTGAATTTGGGAGATAATTTTAAAAGCTAGGGTAATTATTACTTATTCTTTTGTATATTGAACTCTCTCCCTCTCTCTCTCTGTCTTTCTGTCTGTAACTACCCGTTGGGGCAAAGATGGGTATAAATCCTACTTAATTTTGTGCTGCATCATTTATTATGCCTTAGGACAGATCAAGGATTTTTTTCAGGCGGGATGTCTGAAACTTCATAAATTGAATTATAATTTTCTTTGGACAGGAAGTTAACCCAAACGCCCAAATTGAAAGAGAAACTAGACGTACATGTATTATGAGCAATGAACTCACTAAATGATACCCCCTACCTCCCATATGGTTAGTCCATATTTCGCTAAACCCATACGTGTCAGATCAAAAAGTAAAATAGGAGATGCATAATGGTAATATGTAATATTAAACTTAAGATTCTTTGAGAGTTTCATTAAATTACTCTAAGTGGTGTAAGAGGATTTGCGGTTAAGAGATGGCCAGATGGGTACCCCTAAAGCGTAACAGACAGACGAACTAAGATATAACAGACAGACCCCCCACTTTTCAGGCGGGGGATATAATAAATGTGAAATATAAATCACAAGAATGGGAACATTGGGAACTTTCTCGAATACCTTCTCAAACGCATGTGTCGAGCTTGGACAACAGACAAGAGAATTTTTAAAAAGCTATAGTTTTAGGTAGAATGTGGAATTCTCACGAGGAGTTTACTCTCTCTTCCTATATGCTTTTTCTAATAATCATTAATTATTTATGTCTAGAAATTTAATTCACATCAAATTCTATTTTCATTATCATTGTACCAAAGAATCAAACCTGTTTATTATACTCGTACCCCACGCGTGAGGATAATGTTTTTGACCCGTCAGTCAGTCCTTTTTTTTTTCTTTTTTTCTTTTTGGTCAGCGCAATTTCTCATAAACCACTGTACAGAGTTTTGTCGAATTTTGCAGATATTTATAGGAGACAATGTGTGTGTAGATTTGAAAATCACCAGGAAATTCCGAATTCTTTATTTTTCCGGGAATTTCCGCACTTTTACATTTAAATTTTGGCCATATCTTGAATATAGAGGTGAGCAATTTGTCAGCGCAACTCCTCATAAGCCGCTGCACACAATTTACTCAAACTTTGCAGATATTTAGGACACAATGTGTATAGATGTGATATTATAAGGAAATTACAATTCCTTTATTTTTTTCTTGGAATTTTTAGCACTTCGACTTTTGGGGAGCGTGGGGATGTGAACTTGCTCACTTTTTCTTTCATAGTGCATAAAATTATAAATAACTTTAAATCAAAATATATTAGGTCTAATAAAGCCAATTCACAGTATTTATTTGATAATAATTGATCATTAAGAAATCCAATCTGTTTCAGATGTTTTTCTTACATTATTTTTATGAGAGTGTTATGCATGTTTTATCCCTCCCCCTCCCCTTTATCACGGGAAAATATCTTCAAAAGGTGAATGATTCATAATAATGCCTGCTTTTTTAAATGAATTTGTTGAAGTTAAACCAATTACATAATCGTAGTTTAACTTAATTCTATTTACAAAATGTACAGACAGAGTAATGTTTATTTTTGAAAAAAATTACTTGCATTTTTTTTTTCAATCAACCCCACTGAGCTTTCAACCTTTGATATTTTCCCTGACCAAATAAAATGATCGGCATGGGCCACGCGTGTCCAAGCATCTTTTACTGTTGAGTTAGGAATGGATAACATGACTTTTGAGATGGGTTTTTCAATAAAAGTAAAATAGGATAATTCTTCCGACATGTGCACATCCCTGTAGCGATAGCAGTAGCCAGGTAAATGTTTTTATCACTGCGTTTGACGCGTTTTCTGACCTGCATAGGTGTTTGATGTACATGTATGTATTATCAGTGTTAGTTTATTTTCTATATTGCAGCAAATGCATTCAAAAATAATTTAATTCTCGGTATAGTTCTCTATTTTTTGATGAATTTTTACTTTTCAAACATGCATTTGGTCAGTTTATGGACTTCTAAAAACTTTGTTATCGGAGATGTGTACATGTCGACAGTCAGGCTAGAAAATCACTCAAGTGAAGCAATTGTACAAGGCTATATATAGCAGGCACAGGTGACCAAAATTTTTTGATTAAATATGGCGGAATCGAAGAAATATGGCGGACAAAGGCGTACAGGAATGTAGTAAGTCGTACAAAGATGAAAAATGATGCCTTTTTAAGAGTTCATGTCAGCTTTAAACTTTATGTGGATACAATCACTGGTCCCGAGAAAACTATCGATAGATACGGGAAGTTAGGGAGAGTTACGTTCGTTCGTAAGATGTCGGTGTTTCTCTTTAAAGTGATATATGACGTATTTTAATATGTTCAGACTTTCTATAATTAAAAATCTTTTTTATTTGTTTTGTTACTTTATATAAAGATAGGACTTTTTTGTAAATTACACGACTTAATCATAGATATTAAACAATAATTGATTTATTTTTGACGCGGAAATAATAGAAACAAGGGGGTATTTCAGTTCAATATACGTGAAAATTTGAATTTGAACGTAAATAACAAATATCAAGTAAATCTACACTTAATCTTGTTTTTTTTAATTCTGTGTTTTTGCCGGAAATTTTAGTTTGCCTTGCAACAGGAGATGATTCTAATTTAATAAAGTACTACCTGAGCCAAACCAATAAAATGTTAAATAAACTGCTTAGCCCTGAGCAGTAAACTGCCTCTGTTGCCTTGATTGTTTAGTATGTTGCTGTTGATTCTAGAGATTGGAAATGCATTCCTCTGCCCCTGTTGACACAATTTTTCCAGTCCTGGAAATTTGTAATTTATAAAATTCCATATTCTGCCATCACATTTGTGCATATTTAGCAGTTCAGAATTTTGAATAGTCAATGAATCAATAGTACTTGTTAGGGGTTCTTGTTTGAATTTTCTATGATTTACATTTACTCCTCCTTAGGTATTATCTTATTATGCGGTTCTATGCATTAATTTGAGTTATAACTTCTTGCACGTTTTTCTTACACTTGGTTTCATTACTACCAATTAAAAAAGCCCTGTTGATTTGAAGATGATCAGAAAGACTGACACCAACTCACAAGCACTTATCACAAGGTGCATCTGTCAACACACTAGTATTCACACATTTAAATTCCGTACAAACATATCTCTATACTCTAGATTCCTAAATATACGCGTGGAATTAATTCTCGCGTGATTTCGCGAGAAGCACCACAAGCTAAATAAAATAACTTGCCTTTATTTATATTGTGCTGGAATCTATATATAATATCTTGATCACCCATCCACTCGCGAATAATTTTTTCTCAGGATTTGCCGTTGTAGAGCCCATTGGCGATAATAATTACTCTCGAAAAATAAGGAATCTACAGTACACATTAAACCTGAAAATATATACACAATTGTATTCCATGTTGAACCCTTTATCCATTGGATATGACGCATTGGATATAAATTTGAAATTCTAGTTTAATGCTGTCCTGAGGTCATAATGGCTGGGCGTTACCATGATGAAGTAAGATAAAGTGAAGTCCTACTGTGTATAATATTGGTTATGAATTTTTTGACTTGGGATAAAAGCAATTCCCCATGGTTTTTAGGTTGTATGGACATAAAAATGATCTTAATTTCACTGTGCGCTTATGTTTTATCAAAATTATACCTTAAAAATAAACAATAACTTTTCATATGAGTTTTTGTTTGTGTAGTAAGAATAAACTATAAAGAAAACAAATTAAATGTTTAGGTTGGGTGCAGAGATAAAATCGGAATAAAGTACATGTAAAAGTGGAAGTAGTTCTGTCAAAAGAAGACATTTAGTTCAAAGTACTGGGATACTGATGTTTACAGCAACAGCTCGTCACATCGCCCTGATGTTACAACAGGAAGGATACGAGATTGTACCAATCAAAGACATCAGAAAGATAGAGGACTACTGTGATCCTCATAGTCCACAGGTTTTTGTTATTGATGATGTGGTAGGTGTCTTTGGACTTCAGAAGGCAAAATTAAACCTTTTGTTTAATTACGAAGATAGAATCAGTAGGCCTGTTATGCAAAGTTCAAAAACCCTCATGACATGTAGAGAAGCCGTGTATAGAAAATCATTTGAATCAAGTACATTTTTTACTAATGAAAACAACATTATTTTGTTACATAGCAAAGATAACATTTTAACCAACAATGACAAGATAAATTTACTAAAAATGTACAACATAAATTACAATATGTTCTCTACTACCAATTTGTCATCAACATCTAAAATGTTTCCTTATCTTTGCAAATTATTTTCATCGGACAAGAAATTCCAGTCGTATGGGACTGTGTTTTTTGAAAATCCAGTTCCTTGCATTTTGAAGGAACTTGAAGAAATGAACAAACAAAATAAAATTCAATATGCTTCTTTGGTTTTATGCATGATGAATGAAAACAAAATATCGGAGAACATCCTTGACGAAACCAATAAGGAAAAGGTTGCTAAAAGCTTTCAAGAAATGAGAAAACGAGTTTTGTGGAAATGCAAAGTCAGCAGTGAAACAAATAATTATAAATTTGTTGATGCACTATCAGCAATGGAGGGAACTTACACAAAAATGTATGGTACTGAGTATTCCTTTGTTCATGATTCCATGTTTGAGATTCTTGCATATCATTTTGGTCGTCAGTTTCCAGAACTGATTTTACAGTATATGAGTAGTAGTTATATTGCCAACAACGTAAAACTACAAAAACGTCATGAACAAAGCAAGCAGAATTTAGAGAGTGAACATAAACAAGAAAGTGAGAATATTGAAGTCAGTGTGGAGTGTAAGGAAGAGGAAGGGAATATTGCATTCAATGGCAAAAGTCGAGAAAACATGGAGTCATTTGACCTCTATATCAGGTTAAGAGAGGATCAGTATTCAATGTTAACGGAACGTTTGTACAAAGATGTTGAAAATATGGAACTGTATGACGTTTTTATGAATGATATTTTGAAAGAACCTAAGGTTTGTAAGAGTTTTATTGAGGTGTTAAAAACAAAGTCTTACACGGTGCTTAAGTCTTTATTTTTGTCAGTGCAGAAAAACGTGTCTAAGGTAGTGAGTAAAAGAGACCGTTTGGACAAGGAGAGTGAGGGGAGGATAGGAAAGATGAAGTGGCCTAGACAGAGATTTGTGACGTACAGAGTGATGCGAGGACAGGAAGTCCTAGTCAACGAGAGAAAGAAAGAATACAGTGTCAGGGTTATCAGTTGGGTGATTTACTATAAACACAATCAGATACTACAATTCATTTTAGAACAAACTGATCTTAACAAAGAAACACAGTCTGAACTGTTTACAAATTCTTTAAACCCTGATTTATCACTTATAACAGAAGAAGGGGAAAATAACAAGAATACTGAACAATACCGCTTGCTGGTACTGAGTTGTTATAGTGGCGACTTAGAGATTGTTAGAAGAATACTGAAATATTTCAATAGAAGCATTAATTCAAGGGCACTGACAAATATTAATTATGAACATTTTATTTATGATACACCATTGACAATAGCATGTATGGAAGGACATATAAATGTAGTGAAGGAGTTGATAGAGGAGGGAGCTGATATCAATCATCAAGGTGAATATAATACACCATTAACAGCAGCATGTGAGGGTGGACATATTAGCGTAGTAAAAGAGTTGATTCAGGCAGGCGCTGATATCAATCTTCGAGGTGAATTCAATACACCACTGGTGACAGCATGTGAGTGTGGGCATAAAAGTATAGTAACGGAGCTGATAGAAATGGGAGCTGATGTTAATCCACAAACTCAGCTTGATTCCCCATTGACAACAGCATGTGTTGGTGGAGAAATGAGTTTAATAAAGGAGCTCATACAAGCGGGGGCTGATGTTAATCCACAAGGAAAATACAATACACCACTGAAAAAAGCATGTCTGGGTGGAGATTTAAGTTTAGTGAAGATGCTGATAGAGGCAGGGGCTGATGACAATACTGATGGCCGCATGTAAGAATGGGCATTTAAGTATAGTGAAAGTGTTAATTGAGGCAGGGGCTGATGTTAATCTTCAAGGTGAAGATGATACACCACTGATAAATGCATGTGAAGAGGGGCATTTAAATGTAGTGAAGGAACTGATAGAAGCAGGAGCTGATGTCAACCTTCAAGGGAAATACAGTACCCCACTGGTAGCAGCATGCGCAAATGGGCATTCAAATGTAATAAAGGAGCTAATAGAGGCCGGGACTAATGTCAACCTTCACACTTCAAAGAGTACACCACTGTTAGCAGCATGCAGAAACAGGCATTTCAGTCTGGTAAAACAGCTGATAGAGGCAGGAGCTGATGTCAATCTTCAAAGTAAATATGATGCACCACTGGGTGCAGCGTGCGAAAATTGGCATTTAGGTGGAATAAGGATAACGATAGAGGAGGATTCAGAAATCAATATGAGATATCTGCATGATTCACCACAAGAAGTATGGCAGAGTGAACATTTAAATGCAGTGAAGGAACTATTAGAAGCAGGGGCCTGTGTCAATTCACAAGCATTTTGGTCGAACACCTCTATATAGAGTTGTTTTAGATCATATAAAAATGTCACACAAGCTGTACATATTTTGAGTATGTTTGGCGCAGACTCATCCATCCGTAATAAAGACGGTTATTCAGCTTTGTATATTACATTATTTAAAAACAAAACTGATGTTGTGAAACAATTATTTCAAACTGAAAAAGGAAATAATCTGAATAGATTGAAGTTACATTTGTTTGACTGTTTGGTAGACATAAGACACAGTGATGTGGGGACTGATTTTAAGGATGATGTCGTGGTGACACAGAGGCGAGTTTGGTGTATGCAGGAATTGGGGAATTGTATAATACAATAAAGGGTTGTAAATGTGACGGACTAAAACATCTGTTAAAAGTAGGTCTGGATATTAATCAGTGGATACAAGTGTATTCTGACAAGCCTAATTTTGATATGATGCCTTTGCTGTTTATACTAATTAATGGTTTTGGTGTTGAAGACGGGTAAAGAAGATAAGGATCCTTCTGCAGGCGGAGCAAATGTCAATGACAGGGTAAAATTCAGTAGGAATCATTTTGTTTTAGACAGGGACAGCGTGTTCGATGACCTAATTGATGATGATGATGATGAAGGTGAAGGTGAACGATTGGTATTTGATAGTGAGAATGTGTATGATATTTATCCCACTGATGATGAAGGTGAAGATTCAGTTTTAGATAATGAGATTGCGTCTGATAATCACTCTACTGATGAAGAAGGTGAAGGGTCAGGTTTAGATAGTGAGATTGCGTCTGATAATCACTCTACCGATGAAGAAGGTGAAGGGTCAGGTTTAGATAGTGAGAATGCGTCCGATAATCACTCTACTGATGAGTTTAACGATCAGGAGAAAAAAGAAGTAATATCTATGTTAGACAGAGAGGGGGTTTCTGTTTTAGGAGGACACGACGTCTGATGATAAGGTTCAGAGAGCCGATGTACAAGATGGTGTTAATGGAGGTGAAAAAATATGCGAGACGATATTCTTTGTGAGAAAGATCAAGGGTTCCCATGTATATAACAAAACATGTAGAAAAATGTCATTTTAGAATATTCCAATTACTATTACTTTTAAAAATCATCGGACAAGTATTAAAGGTACTTGGACACAGATTTGAAGTTAATATTTTCTCATTTTTTCTGTGTAATAACACAAATTATATATTATGATAGCATTTCACACAAAAATTAATTAAAAATCTTATTTCATTTAAAAGTTATTAAAACTTAAAATTTTTTGGCGGGTTTGTTTGACACATCCTTGCACTTTCACAAATTTTAACTTTATTCTCAATCCTTAGGAAAAGTGGCAATTTTGATGTGTTTTAATGAGAAATATTAAAACTTTTATCAACAAAAATACTTTTATTCAGAGTAGGAATGTTAGAAAGCAAAACACCTTCACAAGTATCGTCATTCCGAACTAAGAGATGCGTACAGAGTTTAGCAAATCGAGCACACTCGTGTTATGTACACAATATTTGTAAACAGGGCTCGAGTTCTGTTATTGTTTATATTTAGAAGTCACATGGTGCGTTCAATCGTCACATTCTGCTTTCCACAACTGAGCGGACTGACAATATATTGTGTGTTTGTTTTGCTTTCGAACGTGTCTACTCTAAATTTTCTGGATTATGGTATTAATATTTTTCATTTATACAAAACGAGATTGCCACTTTTCTTAAGGATTAAGAATAAAATTAAACTTGGAAAGTGCAAGGATGTGAAATCAAACCCGCTAAAAATTTGAAATTTCAATATCTTTTAAACGAAATAAGATTTTTAATTAATTTTTGTGTTCAATGCTTTAAAATTATATAAGTCGTAATATTAAAGAGAAAATAATAACTTCAAATCTGTGTCCAAGCACCTTTAAAATAATTAATGAAATAAGCATATTTTTTCACCAGTTCGTAATGTAATTTGATGTAAATTAAAATTAACTATATTCATTGGACAAAAAAAATTATGTAATAACGTTTAGACAGTTAATTTGATATGGATTTTAAATTTTAATTCGTGTTACATGCCAGATGATATTTCAGTTTTCTGACTGTCTTACCTTTAGTATCCTGAATTTATGTGCTTCAAAAATTCAAAAATTTGCTGGTCACATTATCTTCTGATGATTTATCACCATGTCTGTTTAGCATTCATCATATGTATGCTTTTATGGGAAATAGATTTCCAGCCGCAAATAAATGTTCTTACATAAATATTTTAGCAAACAGAACTGAATTATACCCGAAATTGTGTTGAATTTTCACTTATCATTAAGGTAATTCTATATATATATATATATATATATATATATATATATATATATATATATATTATATATATAGAGAGAGAGAGAGAGAGAGAGAGAGAGAGAGAGAGAGAGAGAGAGAGAGAGAGAGAGAGAGAGAGAGAGAGAGAGAGAGAGGAGTGCTACTTTTAGCTTTAAACTTTGCTTAGCTTTGACGTCATTACATTGGACAATAATTGAAATGTTTTATCTCTTGCTTTTCTGATTCATAAATACTACATTTTTCAAAGAAGTGAGAATTTCCCGAATAATGATCTATTTGTTGCCTTAACATACCTGCATTGTTCATTATAAAACTTATGTTTTTGAATCTCAACATGGACATTCCAGAAAAAAAAGCATTCTATTTTTTAATTAAATGTAGCCAATTTCCTTGAAATCAATTTTAGTTTATGCTAATGAGAAATTTAAAAAAAATCTATAAAAAAAAATGTTACAATTCTAATTTCAAGGCTTTTAAAAAAAGCAATCTCAGAATATTTATTAGAATTTTAGTTTTTAGGTTTTGCTCGAATTTTTCATTAATCTAATTGCTGATGTACTTTATTTTGTTTTCTGTGTAACTTCCTTTTTCATTTGAAAACCATTGTTAATGCTGTATACGTAGTGTGTTAATCTATTATGTATGATATCAAGTAACGCCATTAATACATGTACTTTTGTAAAGATTTTTATCCAGGTGATCATTTTATTTAGTTTTAAGTGCACCTGAGCTAAAGGCTCAGTTCAGATTTCTGATTTAAATTTTCCGTTGTCTGTTTTTGGTGTCGTCGTTGTTGTTGTTAACTTTTCACATTTTCATTTTTCTCCTCCAGAACCATAGAACCAATTTCAACCAAACTTGGCACAGTGTATCCCTGAGGAAATGAATTCAAATTTGTTCGAAAGGCCATGTCGTCTTCAAAATGGAGACAGTTATAAATTAATGGTATCTCCAAAAAATATTCTTCTCAAGAACCAGTGAGGCAGGAAATATGAAACTCATGTGGAAGCATCCTCTTTGTAGTGTAGATAAAAGTTTGTTCAATTTATGACCCCTGGAGTAGGGTGGGGTCACAGTGGGGTATCAATTTTTAACAAAGGAATACATTGGAAAAATCTTTGAAATCTTCCTCTCAAGAACCTATCGGTCAGGAAAAATTAGACTCAAGTAGAAAAATCCTCTGTTAGTGAATTTTCAAGTTTGTCCAAATCATGATCACCAGGAGAGGGTTGCATCAAAATTTTACATAGGAATACTGAGGAAAATCTTTAAAAATATTTTCTCAATATCATCAAAGCCGTGATATGTCATAGTTATTTGAAAGCATCTCTGAAAGTGCAAATTCAATTTTATTAATATCTTGATCTCCGGTGGTAGGGTGCGCCACAATAGGTGATCAAAGTTTAACATAGGGATTCATTTAGAAAATCTTAAGAAATCTTCTTTTGAGAAAGCAAATGTATGATTGGTTATATTTATATGGAAGCATCTTCTAGTAGTGAAGATTCAAGTTTGTTCAAATCATGACCCCCGGGGCAAGAGTGGGGTCATTATGAGTAGGATTACATAGAAAATTCCACTTTAAAGCTCTTCCTCTTGAAAACAGCAACTTTGTGATTGGTCATAGTAATATGAAAGTGTAGATAGAAGTTTGTTCAATTCATGACCACCGAGTGGGGCCACAACGGGTGATCAAGTTTTTACATGGGGAAAATTGTTAAAATTCTTCACAATGCCATGGCTGATCATCAGTTAACAAGAATCGAGATTTATATATGATCAAATCATGACTATTCAGGAGAATAGAGGAGCCATGAAAGGCGGATCATAACAAAGAAATATAAAGGCTTCATCAATACATTTTCATCTTTTAATAAGCAAAGCCATTATGTGTTATATTAACAGTCATAGGAAGTGTAGATTAAAATTTGTTCAAATACCCCTCCTGGAACCCACTTTTATAATATTTTAAAACTTTTTCAATACTGAACTGATTTTTGCTTTTAACTAGATAGTCGCTCAGGTGAGTGATGTGACCAATGGGCCTATTGGTTTTTGTTTTTAGCTTTGTTCATATTTTCATGTTAAGGAAAATTTTACTGTGTGGTTTCTCTAATTTGTTCAAACAATTATTTAAGAAAGAGCCGTGAAATCCATTTGATTGATCCATGAATATATATTTCTTATAAAATCTTTAAATGACTGAGAAACTAAACCATACATTATTATGTTATAACTAATTGTTATGTTATATATGTTTATATTTTTCCATCCTTAGTTGTAAAGAGAGATTTCGAGTAATGAGGTCACACATTTTTGTATACTTATTATACTTCTGTTAACTCTAAGCTTTTCATACTTGCGTGATTCCTGAGGACGAAAGAACAAACAGTGCTGTTCTACTGTTCTTCTAATGCACAAATGTTTTACTTTCTCATCTCTGTATATTTTGATAAAACATGAGATTACGAACTGTGTTCAAGATCAAATGTCATAAAAGAACAGAAAATAGGAGCAAAGAAAACACGGGCAATTTAAATTTCAGAGGTGAGATCTGGTGCCATGGAGGAGTGAGTATCCCCTGCCGACCGTTAGTTCCTTGCCATGATCGGAAAAGAACGGAGAAGTTCGTCCTCAATTCAGTGTATAAATAATGGACAAAACATTAGAATGAAAAACGTTTTTCATGGATGTCCCAAGTGATTTATTTTTCCGTTATTTCCTGATCATGACAACGAGCACACGGCGGATGTGACCGGTCGGCAGGGGATGCTCACTCCTCCATGGCACCTGATCCCACCTCTGATGTTTCGGAGGTCCGTGTTTGCTCTGCTCTTATTTTGTATATTGTTTAATGGACGTTGAGATTGAATACTGTTCGTTATCTCCATATCCTTCTCTGATTTATAATTTTTAAAGCTAAATTTCAAGTCACCTTTATTTATAATCCCCTTTTATGAGCAGAAAACATCAGGGATATATCAAATATATATCTTGTGCAAATGCTGAACTACATTCTGTTTTGAAAAAAATGTCCTGCTTACTTCACGATTTTTTTAATATTCTGTGCATGCTAAGAGAGATAACTTTAATATAAATATCTTGCATATAATTAAAGGTATTGAAAATGTTCACTATCATCTGTTCCATTGTTAACCGAGGAGCAATATTTTTTTATATAATGATATATATTTTTAACAGTGAATTTTGCATGCATGAATTGTGCGCACTAATAGTATTTTCAAGTGACCCGTGGTAAG
>NW_026919393.1:0-15911 GCF_032062105.1 Saccostrea cuccullata
TAACTGCATAAGATTTATTGACCTTTGGTCTTGAAATTTATGGAAAGGTCAAAGGTCAAGGTCATTCAAAAACTGAGAAATTGAGCTTTTTTATATCTCTCTTGTCTTTCAACATATACTTAATGTCTATGCATAATTAATATGTACTCTTAATACTGTTTCAAGGACTTCATTCTTGTTCCCTAACATTAACCCTTTTAAAAGTTATTGCCCCTTGTGCGAAAAACCTTGTTATCGCTACTCCTCCAAAACTGTAGTTCTTAGAGACACCAAACCTTCACTAATATCATGAGGGTCTTTACACGGTGTAGTACCTAAACGGTTGCTATCGGAAAAAAAACGCGTTCATTACTGCTATCCGAAAATTGAGCGGCTGCTATTGGAAAAAAATGGAGGAAATGGTAAGCAATTTTCTTCGCTGGGTGAACAAAAAGATAAATTATTCAATTATTATGGTTTAACTGATTTGTGATGTACCTCTTACGGAACCTTACTGATAGTAAGGAAGTGATTTATTTATTTAATTTTGTAATTTGATAAAAGATTGATGTTTTTTAAGCGAATAATTGTCGACAGCTTTCGGACACACGTGCATACAAGTGAGAAAAAGTACCTCCTTGGCATTAAAATATGGTTTTTTTTAAAAAAGTGAATCGGCAGATTTTTATAAATTTGTATGGCGAATTGCTTAATCGCAAGAATTGCCTATACTTTTATTATTTTAAAGAACTAAAGCATTTTTTTTTTACGAAAAACATATGTTACGGCTGCTATTAGACAACAACACCGGTTTCTTTCGGAAATAAAAAATTTTTTCTTTATCAAATTTCAAGTTTTATTCAATTGGGGTATATGAATACAAATATTTAATAATACAAAATTTTAACATATAAACAAGAATGCATGATTGAATGAGTGGCACTATATATTATTTACAATGCACATACATGTATACTTCAAAACATTTTTGTATAGAAGGCCTATTCTCATACAAAATAAAATAACATCAATATACTCAAGTTTCGAGATTATCTCCCTTTGCATGCTCTTGCGTTGCTGAGGCCGGGAAGTTTCGTTGTCGTATGTCACAGTCAGTTTTCTAGTATATATTATGATATATTGTTCTAAAAAATATTTTTTTTACCATAAGATTGATTATTAATTTAACTAATACTTGTGTTACAAAGTTTATACAAGCGATCTTATACAGATGCATGCATGTTTAGCAGGCTTTGAAGGTGATGTACAGTTATGTGCCAAAAGTGAAGATAATTTTATTTTTTCTATTTTAGTACTTATTTGTAGTGATCTAAATATTACTGCTAATCAGATAAAAAAATATTGTTCTTATCGACTATATGACAACTATTTCTTTGATAATCAAGATAAAATTAATCAAGAAATGTCATACTAGTGATTTTACAAAATTGTGTTTTCAATGAAATATACAGAGAAAAAAGTAAATTTATCATCATTTTTGGCACATATCTGTAAATATTAATTAAAACAGGTCCGTAAAGAAAACCAAAAAACATACACCCCATTTACATGTATATAGGAATGGTTTATTGTAGATATTCAAAAGCCTGTTACCCCCCCCCCCCCTTTTATTCCAAAAAAATCTGCTTGTCAATGTTTATAGACTTTTTAATGATTTTATTTCAATTATTCATTTGCACCCCCTTTTTTCTGCATTTCAAAAATTCATATATCGTCCGGCTATCTACCAAAAGTAATGCGGATCCGGGGGGGGGGGGGGGGGGGGGGGGGGGGTGGTTGCATAGTTATAATTGTTTATCTCATGGATTGGATATAAATCACATATGTATACATGTATAAATTATCCTACCTACTTAATGATAATAACGATGTTATTTTACATATTTTTAGAATTTTTCATCTGAAATGTCAATTCTTGGAGTTGAATTCATTAAAGAGGGAATTGAATCCCATGTAGAAGAGACATTAGATGCAGCCTCAACATCAAAACCAATTAGTTCCTACGATGACGATTTCACAAGCAGCGATAGTGTTGAACTAGCAACAGAAACAGTAGAAGTGGTGGACACCAATAACAATAATAAATTTAATTGCAACTACTGCAGTAAAACATATTCTACACTAACAAGCTACAATAGACACAAAGTATTACACACTGGAGAAGGCCACCAATGTAATACATGTCACAAAATATTTTATTCGAGATTTGATTTAAGAGATCATGTATTGACACAGGATGATGAGAAGCATTTCCGGTGCAATATTTGCACCAAGGCTTTCCAAACAAGAGGTGGATTAAATTCGCATAAACGAATGCATACAGCAGACTACAAATATATCTGTGACCACTGTGGTGAAGGTTTTATTTACAAAAGTAACTTTGAGGGACACAAAGCAAGGCACGAAAATTTAGCACCTTTTCAGTGCAATGTTTGTAACAAAGGATTCAGATATAAAAGCAGTCTATCTAGGCATGGTTGTGGATTCATTAAAAAATTTAGTTGTGACAGTTGTGGGCAAAAATTTAAAGCTAAGCGGTACTTAATGGACCATCTTCGTGCTCACATTAATCCCGAACGTTACCAATGTTCGAAGTGTGGAACTTGCTTTAAATACAGAGGATCTTTTCACAAACATAGAAAACAAACTGGACACAAGTAGAAAACAAACAGGACACAAGTGAGATCAAGTTTAAATTCTACACTTGTGAGAATGTTAGTATTAAAGCCTTTACTTGGAAATCTTCATAATGAAAAGTTTTTTCCCCTTTAGTTACTCAACAGAGTTGAAAGTCTGTGTCTTACAAATGAATATTATTTTTTAGTTTAAGTGATTTAACTATGCACACAAGTAGTGTTCACTGTTAATTAAAGAAAAAAATAAACGTAAAAAAAATCAGTTTTGAAAATTACATGTACAACCAAAACTAAAATTTGCATGTTTTATTTTTAAATGTTTGCAAAGAGTGCAGAATAAACTTTACAAACATGGTATTAAATCAGTCTTGTTTGGGTTTTCATTACAAAAACACATTTCATATTCTACCATTGAAAATGTTAAGGATGATTTTCCTGCAGAGGAATACCTAAACGCGTCGTCGGTAAAATCTTGATTCGTCACACTTATGATGTTGACGAACTGGAAGGCATCCTCTAGATACACCACTAGGTTGTGATATATCAGATCGCTTTGACTTCAGTTGTCGCTTTCCAAACAGCTCAGGGGCATCGAATGCATGGTTTCTAGAAAATAGAATTATTGGATAGTTATATTTATAACCAATTTTAGAAAATAATAAGGACCAGGTCACTTTTTCAAAAGGAAAAGTGAGACTGAGATCAAAAGTGAGCTTGTCTAACTTTTATGGCCCACATGCCAGCATTCGTAATTCGTCTGAACTTATTACCGTATAGCGGGTCTTTTTGGCGGGTGTAAAATTTGGCGTTTTGCCTGCTGAAAGGTACCCCAATAATTTTGGCGTAATTTATTTTAGCGGACACAGGTTTTCATCTCTTTACCGATGAACACTAAGAAGACTAAATTAACTATTGTCTCACTATTTCAGCGATTAAAATTTTAGCGGGCCGCCCTCAAAATAAGCCAAAATTAGCACCCCGCTAAAATAACCCGCTATACGGTATTTGATTAAAGTTTTATACATGTACCTTGGTGATATCAATGACACAGGCCTCAGGTAGCAAATCTCTTGAACTTCATTTTGTTCAAATGTATGATATAAAGGTTCCATCAGTTTCTCATTGGGGTACACAGACTTCCGTGTGGTGCAGATATGGAATGCTCTGTGCAGATTCCGTGTAATTTAATCACATGTATTTAAATCTGTGTGATTGACATTTATAAAATATTATATTTTGGATTCTGTTTACATATAGCGAGAGAGAGAGAGAGAGAGAGAGAGAGAGAGAGAGAGAAATGTAAGAATGGATGTATACCTGTCCGATGGATCACATCGATAGTGCTGCATCTCTGTAACATTAGCCATGAGGCGTGGGACACTAACAGCTTTCGGACATCCAAGCTTTGTTGGTTCCAGCTCGCTTAATTCACCAAAGAATGTTTCATTTACAAGAGATGAAAGTGATCTCTGATTATAAGATTGTCCTTTCACAATACTGTACAACTGAATAGATGTATCTATTCTCTGGAGAAAACCCTCGTACATTACTTTTGGGAATCCTTTGACATACATCCCCGGTGGAGGAAAAACTCCAAAATCAACATCCCTCAGCAAAAAGGATTTCAGGTCAAGTTTTCGTTGAATTCTTTCTACGGCAGAAATACCTCCTGAGTCTTCAGATTCGTACCATCGACGAATAAGGCTGCAAAAGTCTGCTTCTGTAGAAAACGCAAGATTTCGCATTTCATCTTCAACAGCTTTTGAAAATGTCCTTTTCGCAAAGGCATTATTTTGTTTATCCACCAAGTCAACAACGATAGCATTACTGATAATGGAGTTGTTGTTCTCTGCTACTCTATGCCATGCCTCCTTCCGTACACCAAGCAAGCCATCTTTACACACCTTACAGCGAAGATTTACTAACAAATGGTGGGCGTCCAAACACTTTGGCTCAATTTGTTGTCTCTCTTCGTTGAATTCGGGAAAAGAGAACCACATGGTTGTGCCTACATTCTCGATCCTTGTGTGAAGCTGAAATGTGAATTGTCCCCCCATTCATCATATCTTGTGTCATAAATCAAAGCTGCTATTGTATTATTTAATCGCTCTTTTGGTATTTTGGTTGAGCTTGAGCGGACAATAACAGAGGCAAAATATTTGAGGGGCATCATTTTTCTTACTTTCCTCTCCCATGTGTCATCTTCGTTCTCACTAAACATTTTTTTAATTTGTTTTGCCTTTTCATCCCGCGAGCATGATTTTTTAAATCTTATTCCAAATTTATAATGTAGCTCTTTTGTTGCTTCAATGACTACATTCATTTCTTCATGCTGCATTTTCATGAGTAATAGTCTGTTGACTAAAGCTTCTTATAGTCCATCAGTTGTTTTGTTTGACCATTTCTTCACAATGTTCTTGTTTGAGTGAGTTTTTAGATTATGAAGAATTGTTTCGATTATTTTTTCAGGTACTTGTGGAATGACAGTCTGAAGGCAAGTATTCTCTATGTTTTCTTTGTCAATACCCTCTATGGTGACATCTTCTTCAGTGAAAAGATCCTGATCAATTACGGTACTATCTACATGCGTAGAATGTTCAGCAACGAGTAAAGTTTCTAAAGCTTCATCTGGAAGGCACGACGTGGTATCACCTGTTTCCGCTTGTGCTGTATTCATTTTCTTTCTCCTCAATTTGCTACCTGCAGATTGCATCACTCGTTTTAAACGGTCGCAGGAAATCTCCAGAGCAGTGCCTGAACTTTCCGTTCGAAGATTCCTTTTTTCGTTATCAATGATAGGCTCAGATGTTAGTTTCTTAACTATTGCATCCCGTGTCATTTTTGTTGCCTCCTCATAGACATCACGCTGTAATTGCATTAATGTTAAAGGTTTTCCTTTTTTGTCCCGCGTTGCTAATTTGGCCCATTGTCCATCAAAGCAGCTTGCTATTACTTGTAATTTTTTCTCATGACAAGCTTGTAATACATGCTCGTGCATATCTCTCATTACTTGGGTACCAAGACTATATCCCTTCATGGCATAGGCAACAGGAAGAGAATAAGGAATTCCTTTACTGAATATTCGATTAGTGTCTGCTAATATCCAAACTAAAACCTCTGTAGCCTTTTTTCTACACACTTGAAAAGCATCCATTATACAGGATTTTACACTGTTTGATATGTCATCGAAGTCCTCACTGTCATCTTTTTTATCTAAATTACAAACAGGATATATGTATGGGGATTCATCAATGACATATGAACAGCCTAATTTTGTACCCTTCATGGAGGGTATTTCGCACAGAAATTCACAATTCTTTTCTCTATAATCTACCAATATTTCTTTGATATCTTTGGACTCCAAAGATAATCTTGTCGGGCGTTTTGGTTCATCTGGTGAATAAAGAACCACTGCTTGCTGAAAGATCCTTGACCACATATCCTCATCAAATGTGACCCTGGAATGTATAAACATAAATATATATATATCGGTATATATATATATACACATGTAGGGAGAGCGAGAGCTAGAAAGAGAGAGAAAAGGCACAGGTTTCTAGTTAATCTTTTGATCTGCGGGACCCTGTCTCCAAAAAGTGTAGAAACAGCTCGCTAGACCGTTCGACCATTTAGATTATATACATGTGTGAGTGAGGTTGTGTGTTAAAACTTCTTGTATTCTTTAAAAAATATTGATATCATATTCATAAAAAACTAGACGCTGTCATGAGACAGTAATACCCGCACTAAGGTGTTTGCCTCTAAATACACGCTCCTACATATTGGGCGGCTTTCCAAAGAAATAGTCAAAATAATTCTATAATTTACATGTATTCATCAAATTGAGTATGAAATTCTCAGACCCTGTGACCAATAACTCAGAACCTCTTATATTTATTTTATACATGTTTAATTCATTATATACCAGTCTGAATTTTATTAATGATGTAAATTCATGCACGGATCTGTCGGGGGGGGGGGGGGGTCAGGGCCCCCCCCCCTGGAATTTACAAGGTTTAAAAAATGTATATACTAAAACAAGGAAAAAGTTACAATGGACCCCCCTTGGAAAATGCAGATCCCCCCCCCCCCTGGTAAACACGAATATGTGTAAAATAAGTATGTAAAGTTAAACATTTAATTTGCGGCAATAGAAGTCACCACTACTCCCACCCCACCCCCCCACGATATAGGTTTTTGCCGTTTGGGTGAGATTTACTTTAGCCTTTTTTTTTGATTGTCCATTTCTGGGATAGGATTTTTTTTTGACTGAGGAGGACCCCCCCTCCCCCCCCCCCCGGAAAAAATTTCTGGATCCGCGTCTGAAATTAGATTTTGATATATGTTTTGCTCATAATAGGACCTTTTAAAATTTAATAACCCCCCCCCCCCCCCCCCCTCGACACCACAATCACACAGCACATACTTTTTGGAATAGGCTAGATGGAAAAGGTTTGTTAAAATTTAATATCGTTTGTTATGAATTAATTTAAAATTTGTTCTTGTACTATACATGTGAACATGTAAATTTCTACATCACATCACGTTGCGTCACCCATTATCATATTTATAGATTAAACACCATTTGGCACACCTCGGCCGATTCCCACTTCATCTGATAAGGTGATGGAATCGACGAAGGTTCACCAAAATGGCACATGGCTGCAGTCTGGTGTGCATTGGATTAATTCATTTTGAGTTATAATTGGATTTATATTTCATGAAGTTGAGACACAGGGAGTCGGTAAGTAGAAGTTTTAGTATAGTGGGGGGTAAAATACACCCAAACTATTAGGTTAAAGTTTAAAAAGGGTGAAAGATCATCGCATGCCACACTAGACGAATTTCATATTGTGAAGTTATCTCCCGTTGTCGATGTGATATTCAGTTACTGCCAATACTGGTGCGGATCCAGAATTTTTTTCGGGAGTAGGGAGGGGGGTTCACATCTCAGTCAAAAAATTCCAGCCCAGAATTTCGTGACAAGCAGGAGAAAAAAATGAAAACAAATAAACAAATAAAAAAACAATGATAGTGAGGTCAATGTTTTCTAAGTTTATAGGGAGAGGATGTCAAGAGTCATTTTTTACTTGCTACAGTATATAGTCCTGTTTAAATAACAAAGCAAATGCCAGATGGGGGGGGGGGATGGGGGGATTCCAATCTTCCTACCCACTTCCTGTCCCTGAAATAACAATGTATTTTGTTATTCCAGTTAAATAGTATATTTTTTTCCATTTGACTAATTATTATACATATTTTGTTTCTTGTGTTTAGTATGTCTGTCTATAAGTCTGCAGAAATTAAATCCTAGTTAGCTTGCCCATAAGTTTTAAGTGGGATGGGCTATACAAATAGCTTCCACATTTTATAGGTTTATTTCTTGTGACAATTTAATAAGACCTTTTATTTGGGTACCATTAATTTTTACCTCTGATCGCTTGACATGGGATACACATTTTTACAAGAAAAATACCAAACTTTAAACTCTGCCTAAATTTTGATCAGTAGATGCTAGGGCTTTCATACTTATCATGACATATTGTATTCATTGTGAACTGTCAACAGGAATAAATATGTTTGAACTTGACCCTAGAGTTTGAACCACTTAAACAAAAAAATTAACCTTGGCAATTAACTTTTGAACAGGAATTACTAGGGATTTCTTTATTTCACATGTGCATTCCTTGTGACAAGACTTTCTTCTGATACTAACAATTTGAACCCTTTGACCTTGACCTTTGATTTTGACATATATTTGAGAAACTTCAACCTTCGCCATAGGCTTCCATACTGGGACATCAGTGTTTCACAAACACATCTTATCTTCATTATTATTTGGCGGTGTCTCCATATGAGGGAAGATGTATTCATAACAAACAAACAAATCACTAAAGAAAATATAAAACATGAATATGTTGGTCATGCATATCTCTGCAGGAAAAAAAACAGCTTTTCAAATACTCCAACCATATCGTAACCCTTTCAAAACACTCATTTGAGCTTTTTTGGTTTCCTTAGCATATAATGTCTGTCGTAACGTGTTGTCCATCTGTTTGTCTGAAAACTTTTTACATTTTTAACTTCTCTAGAACCACTGGGCCAATTTTACCCAATTCATATAGAAATATGTACATTTGTATGTCAGACTCAGTCCATCTGTCTCAATAAATTTAACCTTGGTTATCACGGTTATATCTACTGAATGAGAAGAGACATTCATATTAAACTTATGTATTAGTATATATATTTACCTGTGAGAATGGCATGGTTTTTTTTTTTTTTAACATGTGACCTAGAAGTTTGACCAACTTGCAAAAAAATTAAATTGTTATAAATTCATCATTTTGAAAGAGAAAAGTTAGGGCATTCATATCATAATGCATGTATATTATTACCTGTGATAAGACCTTTCCAAATAAATCATGACTTTTACACTGTGACCTTGACCTTGAAGCGATCAAGCCTAACCTACTTTTCAAAAATGTTGTATTTGCTTATAACTTTTGATTGAGATGAGATATGACTCTCACATTTGACATGTACATAAATTACTCATAAGAATTCAAGGTGTTTCCCAGCGTGCGATGTTTTTTTATGCGCCCGAATTTTTTGGGGGCGCATATTGTTTTTGTCCTGTCTGTTTGTCTGTATGTCTGTTTATCTGTTTGTCTGTTTGTCTGTTGTCAACTTTAACCTTGGCCAAAACTTTTGAACCATAAGAGATAGAGACTTCATATTTGGTATGCATACTCCTCTAATAAAGTTCTTTCAAATGACATCAAGGTCAATGACCTTGTGACGTTGACTGTGACCTATATGCTAAAAATAGGTTTTTCAACTGTTTGTCATAACTTTTGAACCATAAGAAATAGAGACTTCATAATTAGTATGCATACTCCTCTAATAAAGTTCTTTCAAATGACATCAGGGTCAATGACCTTGTGACCTTGACTGTGACCTATATGCTAAAAATAGGTTTTTCAACTGTTTGTTATAACTTTTGAACCATAGGAGATAGAGACTTCATATTTGGTATGCATACTCCACTAAAAAGGTTCTTTCAAACAACACCAAGGTCAATGACCATGTGACCTTGACTGTGACCTTTATACTTAAAATAGCTTTTTCCACTTTTTGCCATAACCTTTGAACCATAGAAGATAGGGACTTCATATTTGGTATGCATACTGCACTAATTAAGTTCCTTCAAATGACATCAAGGTCAATGACCTTGTGACCTTGACTGTGACCTATATGCTAAAAATAGCTTTTTCCACTTTTTGCCATAACTTTTGAACCATAAGAGATAAGGACTTCATATTTAGTATGCATACTCCACTAATAAAGTTCTTTCAAACAACACCAAGGTCAATGACCATGTGAAGTTAACTGTGACCTTTATACTAAAAATAGCTTTTTCTACTTTTTGCCATAACTTTTGAACCATAGGAGATAGGGACTTCATATTTAGTATGCATACCCCACTAATTAAGTTCTTACAAATAACACCAAGGTCAATGACCTTGTGACCTTGACTGTGAACTATATGCTAAAAATAGATTTTTTGAACTTTGTTGACGCCGGGCGCATAGTGTTTCACAAACACATCTTGTTACCCCTTGACGTTGATGTTTTACATAATTTTCAAAATATTTAACTCTCCTAAAAGATGATTAGGCTTCTGAGTAACATTAAGGAAGACTTCAAGGAAGACAGGGCTTTTTGCACAAAAAACGTCATTTTTCAACCCACATTTGACCCCCCGGGGCAAAATCTAAATTCCAAAACCTTACTGCACATCTACATGACCCCACCAACCATCTCCCAAAAGATGATTAGGCTGCTGAGTAAAATGTAAGAGGAGTTCAGGGAAAACAGGGCTCTTTGTATGAAAAACGTTATTTTTCGACCCCCATTTGATCCCCTGGGGCAAAATCTTAATTCCGAAACCTTACTGCACATCTACATGACACCACCAACCATCTCCCAAAAGGTGATTAAGCTGCTGAGTAAAATGTAGAAGGAGTTCAGGGAAGACGGGACTTTTTGCACAAAAAACGTCATTTTCGACCCCCATTTGACCCCCCGGGGCAAAATCAAAATTCCGAAACCTTACTGCACATCTACATGTCACCACTAATCATCCCACAAAAGATGATTAGGCTGCTAAGTAAAATGTAAGAGGAGTTCAGGGTATATGGGGCTTTTTACATAAAAAACGTCATTTTTCGACCCCCATTTGACCCCCCGGGGCAAAATTAAAATTCCGAAACCTTACTGCACATCTACATGACACCACCAACCATCCCCCAAAAGGTGATTTGGTTGCTGAGTAAAATGTAGAAGGAGTTCAGGGAAGACGAGAATTTTTGCACAAAAAAAGTCATTTTTCGACCCCCATTTGACCCCCCGGGGCAAAATCAAAATTCAGAAACTTTACTGCACATCTACATGTCACCACTAATCATCCCACAAAAGATGATTAGGCTGCTAAGTAAAATGTAAGAGGAGTTCAGGGTAGATGAGGCTTTTTACATAAAAAACGTCATTTTTCTACCCCCATTTGACCCCCCGGGGCAAAATTAAAATTCCGAAACCTTACTGCACATCTACATGACACCACCAATCATCCCCCAAAAGGTGATTTGGCTGCTGAGTAAAATGTAGAAGGAGTTCAGGGAAGACGGGACTCTTTGCACAAAAAACGTCATTTTTCGACCCCCATTTGACCCCCGGGGGCAAAATCAAAATTCTGAAACCTTACTGCACATCTACATGACACCACTAATCATCCAACGAAAGATGATTAGGCTGCTAAGTAAAATGTAAGAGGAGTTCAGGGAAGATAGGGCTTTTTGCATAAAAAACGTCATTTTTTGACCCCCATTTGACCCCCCGGGAAAAATCAAAATTCCGAAACCTTACTGCACATCAACATGACACCACTAATCATCCCCCAAAATGTGATTAGGCTGCTGAGTAAAATGTAGAAGGAGTTCAGGGAAGACGGGACTTTTTGCACAAAAAACGTCATTTTTCCACCCCCATTTGACCCCCCGGGGCAAAATCAAAATTCCGAAACCTTACTGCACATCTACATGACACCACTAATCATCCCACAAAAGATGATTAGGCTGCTAAGTAAAATGTAAGAGAAGTTCAGGGAAGATGGGGCTTTTTGCACAAAAAACGTCATTTTTCGACCCCCATTTGATCCCCCGGGGCAAAATCAAAATTCCGAAACCTTACTGCACATCTACATGACACCACCAATCATCCCCCAAAAGGTGATTTGGCTGCTGAGTTAAATGTAGAAGGAGTTCAGGGAAGACGGGACTTTTTGCACAAAAAACGTCATTTTTCGACCCCCATTTGACCCCCCGGGGCAAAATCAAAATTCCGAAACCTTACTGCACATCTACATGACACCACCAACCATTTCTTAAAAGATGATTAAGCTACTGTGTAAAATGTAGGAGGAGTTCAGGGAAGAAAAGTGTGACAGACGGACGGACGGACGGACGGACGGACGGACGGACGGACATGAGTAACAACAATATACCCGAACTTTCTTTAGAAAGTGCGGGTATAAAAATTAAAAACCGATAAAAACCTGAACACTGTTGAACTCTCTTCCGTCCAACATACATACAGCAGTTCAGAGACATTCATACTGGCCATTTCACTCAAAACTTGTGGTAAATATCTTTAACAACAAAAGAGTATATATGCACTTTTATTATGTATTTCGTTTGAGTAATAATTTCGAATAAAGGCAATCTGACCAAAGATAATTCGATCCTCAGGTTCTGAAAATCAGGCGTTGACTAATTGAAAATGCTCACAAAAATGTCTAGATTTCTCAAAGAAATGTTTTCACCCATAATAGTTCTTCAAACTCTATCTTTAACGTTAATCATAATATACAGGGATAAGTAAATCTAAAAATAAATTTGCAAGAAATGCAAATAAAGACACCTACTTCACATTTCGATCATATTAAAATGCATTGTGTATAAAGCATTTCATACCATTGCAAAACACCATAAATCACTTCTATTTTCATATCATGTTAAAAGATAATATTGATATCTTTGGTCAGATTAAAAGAACCTCTCTTCTTTTTTAAATACGTAGTTTTAAAATACTTCTATGGGGTTAAAAATCATTTTAAAAAAGAACTTTCTGTGAACTTCAAAAAGTCATAAAGCACATTGAGAATCGTCGCATGAAAAGATTTAATTTTTCAAGCTTCGTTCTGAGACTTATTGATTTAAATTATACATGTAAATTTAAGAGTTATCCTTCCTGACTGAGGATGGGTATACCTTAATATGTATTTTAAACTGTATATATAGAAAAATACGTACCTGACAGGAATCTCATAATGAACAGGTGTTTTGTATTCTGACGGAGAAGGACATTTGAACTCGCACCCGATGAGTGGCTGTGGTATATTTGTCCCATCCAGGTTAATTTTTCCTAGGCTTCCGTCAGGTGAAACAAGAATGAAGGGCCTTTCGTTTCTTCTTATGACAAATGCCCCCTCTTCAACATATGTTAAGTCGGGATGATAGAAAGGCAGAATTTTAGCTACTAATGTTGCTATAGCATGTACTTCGGACTCTGTACCATGTTGCATACGCTTTGCAACTTCTTCAGAAATTATTTCATTGTGATCTACTTTTCGAACAACTTTGTCAAAATGCCTCTGTTGTTGCTTCAATGAATCAAGCACTAAGCCTTCATGTAGCGTACTCCCTGTCAATCTAAACTCTTTTCGCACTTCAGCCCATTGAGAAGACCTTTGTTTGATAAATCGCAAATCGTTTGCCATGTGTTCAGAGAGATCTTCAATCTCTTTGAGAGTAATAATATTTCTCTGTGACAACAAATCAACAGACAGTGCATCCTTGTATACGTCAGTGGTTCCATTAATTGATGCTCCAAGGCCTAACAACGCGTTGTTTACATCTAAGACATTTTTTATTGAACTTCGCAGCTGAAAAAGTTGCGCCTGTACACTACTAATAGCGTAAACAAACTTTGATTTTCGCCAATCTGGCCCCCCCTCCTTAAGAAATTTTTTCAATGCAAATTCTTGCTTTAATACCAAATGTCGCAGATCCTTTAGGCGCATTGATAAAACTTTTAAAATGTGTTGTAATCTTTCCATTTTTTCAGTGTCTTTCAAGCAAGCCCAAATTTGCACTGTTTCGTCAACATACTTTGTTTCATCATCTACTCTTTTCTTTGACTCATTTAAAGATTCTATTTCCTCATGGCCAAAAAGGTCTTGGTCGCCCCACTGTAAATTTAAACCCGGTGCCAATTTTTTCCGTCAAAGCTAAGAACGTACGATTTATCTGTTGGCTTTATGTCCAGAGATTGGCTAATAATCCCTGGTGGGATTTCATTAAGTAACTCGGCTGCTGTACCTCCAAATTGAGCTAAGCTCTTGTGCGAAGGCACAGCAAAGTTGATCGAGGATGTTGCCGGGTCATAACCACCACGACCATCAATTTGTACTTCGTTTTCTTTTGCTGCTGCCCTCAATCCACCCTTAAAGCGCAGGGCTTTTCCATGGAAAAGTCTGTACATAACTTTCCAAAATTTGAGACACTCTGAAGAGTACTGCATATTTGCAGTACTATCGAGCGAATACCAACGAACGACATCGAGAAAAAGAAGAAGAGAAATATTGGTCAAAGGTAACTTTTCGAGATGAATCAGTCTTAGAAAGCTACAGAAATCCCCAAACATCCCAGCTTTTGAGAGTTTTTGAAGAACGGAGGGTAATATTTCTTTCATTTCATTTATAATTTTGTCGTTTTTATCTTCTCCATAAAGTTTTCTTTTTGATTTCTTTAACTTTCGTTTGGCTTTAAGAGGTGCCTTTTTGTTGCTACTTAATTGAATACGACTTGGAGGAGTTAAAATAGTTGTAGAGTCGTTTGAACATGGCGTTTCTGTTTGGCATATTTTTGATATTTTCGATTTTTTAGGCTTGTGCAGCCACAAATTGGACGATTTTCTCTTTTTAGCTGAAATAGAAAAATTTTTGTTTAGCAGCCGGTGCACAGTTTTCAGTTTATAGCCGGTGCCTGAATACGAAGTGTTCTAATAGCAACCGTAACCTTTTAAAAATTATATTTTGATTGATTATTCAATTAAAACGCCCTTATGAACATATTTTTTTCAATTTTCCATGTATCAGTATAGATTAACACATTTTCAGATTAAAAACACAAACAAATGTTAATCTTTAGTGAAGAAACAGCATAAAAACATTGGTGTATGTGACTTTCAAATCATGATCAACTGCATATATTTTACGACAATTTATGTTTTGGAAGGCTTTGGCCCAAATTGCATTTAGCATCAGTTAAATAAATCCCCTATGTGTTCCGTAAACAACAATTTTTCAGAAACTTACTCGATTTTGAGGCCCTTTTTGACACATTTTCAGCTGGTTCCATGTGACATCTATATAATTTATTTCAACTAGTAGCCGGACAATTTTCGGATAGCAGCAATGAACGCGATTTTTTTCCGATAGCAACCGATTAGGTACTACACCGTGCTTTAGGCCTAACTTCATTGTATTAGTGCGAAAGGATCTGATGACTCTGTATATGAGTTATTGCCCTTTAACTTCTTTGTACTTACTATTGAACCTAATAACTTCAGAACTAAAAGTCGTAGAGGCATGGGATCAAGTGCAATGTGACTCTTGACCTTTGACCTTGAAAATTTATTCAAGGTCAAAGGTCAAGGTCATTTCAAATTTTAAAAATTTTCACTTTTTTCTACATCTTTTTATATTTTAAGCCATTTTTCATGGTATTTAAGGAGTTAGGTATAAAACAAAAAACAAATTCTGAGAAGGTGGAAAGACCTCTTATTGTTCTGTGAACAATAAGTCTCCTAGTTATGTTCCCCAAACGGAGTTTGGGAACATATTGTTTTTACTCGGTTTCTTATTATTAAGGTCTTCCGACTTCCTTCGGAAGACCTTATTGTTTTCCTTCTGTTTTTTATTATTATTATTATTCCACTTTTCATAGTACAGGTCATATCTCAGCTGTGCGTGGTTCAATTTGAACGATTTTTTCAGGGATGGTGCATCATGTTAATATCTCCAGGGGTGTCCCTCAGTTTTTCGAAATTTACTTCCGTTCGCGTTTTTTGGGGAGAGTTGTATTTTTTAAATGGAATTTTGTCGCAAAAAATTCTCGAGAACAGTAACAGATATAAAACTGAAACTTACGG
>NW_026919394.1:0-160990 GCF_032062105.1 Saccostrea cuccullata
TACAAATCTGTGTTGGTCTTGCATATAACAGATCTAAATCTATTTGTATTTGTACTGTATGTGTACATAATTTGGCGCATTCATAATATGGCGTAATCACTGTCCGTACAGTGTATTGTATGTGAATGATTTCTTAGAGGTATTCACGAATTAGCGCATTGCTGTTTATGCCAAAGCTGCTAAAACATGTGTATTTTAAATTATCCCGCTTCAGACAAATTTGTAGATTGCTGATTGGATAAAGGCTGATCAGATGACGCCCTGAAATTTTCCGTATTACGTCTCCGTCAAGGAGTAATATGAAAATCGGGCACGCGATTTCGTTCGAAGCGTTGTTATTGTAAATAAAAATGGCGGCTAAGAAACGGTTTACGTATGTAGTTTAGTTAGATTTCTTGTTACCGTAACGATTTTATATCTTGATTGTTATTGGATTAAACTTAATATTTTGATAATATGCGCAAATATTTTTCTTATATTCAAAAAGGGTCTTCAGCTGGATAAATTCGTATCACAGTCAGTTAGTGACCTAATACGGATTCATAATATGCCCAAATATTTTTTTAATATTGAAAAAAGGTCTTCAGCGGGATAAATTCGTTACACAGTCAGTTAGTGACCTGATACGGATTCATACAGGGTGTGAAATGGAAATCCGTATTGGGACTCGGCTTCGCCTCGCCCAATACGGATTTCCATTTCACACCCTGTATGAATCAGTATTAGGTCACTAACTGACTGTGTTACTAATAGTACACATAAAGTATTAGGAATGTAGCATAATATACACATACCATAACTCAGTGTATTAGATACGAACAATCCAGATAGTTCCGATTGTGAACATGGCGAGAAAAAAAGTTGAGAAAATTGGTTAAATTTTCGTCTATATAAGGATTTGTTTTCGGGGAGGTGGGGTGGGATCGTTAAAAGGCATATTACAATCTCAAAAAGGTATGAAGGGGGTTGTCTCAATTTTTTTTTCCGGAGAACAGTCTTCTGTAAGTTGAAGTTTGAATATGTAAATTTTATATGGACACTGCATGCCCCATTCCCACTGGACAACTACAGGAAAATATTTCCGCAATATCAGACAAACTGAAGTCATACTCAAAACAATACCCTATCCCCATTTTCTTCAAGATGAGTATTCAAATAGGGGGTAAAAATTAAAAATATTTTAATGTTTAATTATCTTTATATCAATAAAAGAACAAAGGAGATGTGTGAACAAGGCTACATGCCTTACAGTGCGTCGAACTTGTAGGTGAAAATTGAATCTCAATTATAACAAAATTTTCTCGTAACACTGACGTATACTTTATGTAAAACTCCACAATTTCTAAAAATCTTATAAAAAGATTGTTTTGTCTGTTGTTTAATGTCTCTTTCAAGTGGCTTCTACTCATATGGAGACGCCTACACGTGCCCGTGATGAGCTGCAAATTTGATCCTGTACTCGGCACTCATCATTTCATGGCCATTGAGCAGGGAGAGATCTTTTTCGTTCTTACTCTTACTGCTACTCGGAACCTCGGATTAAACGGTCTCAGCATTAGTATTCATTCGAACCCGCAATCAACTCCTAAATTTGCGACTCTTAGAGCAGACGTTCTAACCACTGCTCATGCAGGTGGCATTAAAGAGATTGGATTTTTTTCCTTTGAAATATAATTCACACACTAAAGAGGAAAAAAAGGATCATTTTCTAATATTATAACATAAATTTTAGTATTAATGGATCATCGTTCTATTTCATGGCCTTGCCCAATGATCACAAAGGATAAGATATTTCAGATGAACAGTTTGAAAGAATACAACTCGAGCTGGTAACATACAGATGGGGTTTGCTTATAACCAACTGCAGAGTGAGTCATATTTTGACGGAGGGTCATTAGTACAAGTCCAAGGTCACTATCAGAAGAGCTGTACATTCCTTTGTTGTTCTCTTTTTACTGCTGAAAAATTGCAAACTGCTACACCTTCGAAGATTACTTGCATCCTTAGCTTATGACATGACCTTGATTCACGATCACTTTGTCCTATTCGCAGTTTCAGTAGACGACTTACTCCTTGTATTGCAGGTTTTATTGTTCCCCGCTTTTGCCAAAGCGAGGGGATATCTAATCCCATTAGTCTGTCCGTCATTATGTCCGTTCGTCACAAAAACTTTAAACTTGCCCATAACGTTTGATTTAGTGGAGTAATGACTTTCATATTTCACATGTATATTCCTTGTAACAAGTCCTTTCTTTGGGTGCCACCAATTTTGACCTTGACCTTAGAGTTTGATCGATTTTTACACAAAAATTCCAAACTTTTACTTTGGCCATAACTTTTAAATGGTAGGTACTAGGACTTACATATTTCATATATTTATTCTTTGTGACAAGACCTTTCAATGAATACCAACAACTTTGACTTTTTGACCTTGACCTTGTAGTTTGACCTACGTTTTAATAACTTTAGCCTTGGCCATAACTTTATAACGGATAGGGTTAGGGATTTCACTTATGTAATATTTGTGACAAGACCTTTCATTGGATATCAAGAACTTTCATTTGACCTTGACCTTGGAGTATGATCTATTTTTTAAAACAATAACTTTGAATATAAATTTTGAACAGTTTGGGCTAGAGCTTTCATACTTTACATATGTAATACATGTGACAAGACTTTTTAAATAAACCAATAACTTTGACCCACTGACCTTGGAGTTTGAAATACCTTTCAAGAACTTATTCTTGGGCATAACTTTTGAACAGGTTTTGATTTAGCAAAGCTATGTCTTTCATATTTCACATATGTATTCCTTGTGACAAGACCTTCCTTTGGGTACCACCGAATTTGACCTTTTGACCTTGACCTTAGAGTTTGTCCCACTTTTAAACAAAAATTACAAACTTTTACTTTGGCCATAACTTTTGAAGGGTGGCTTCTAGGGCCTCCATATTTCATATATGTATTTCTTATGGCAAGATCTTTCATTGGATACTGTATAAAGAATTCTTAACCTTTGGCTTTGGAGTTTGACGTACTTCTAAAAATGTTTAACCTTGGCCACTTTTGAACGCTTTGGGCAAAAGCTTTCAAACTTTAGATACGTTATACGTGTGGCTAGATCTTTCATTGGATATAAAAACTTTGACCCTTTAATCTTGACCTTGGAGTTTGACTTTCTTTTTAAAAACTTTAACCATGGCCATAACTTTTGAAAGGTTTGGGCAATGGTTTTCATATTTTAAATATGTAATACACTGTACCTGTGGCAAGACCTTTTTTAAAAAACTAACAACGTTGAGCCTTTGACCTTGGAGTTTGAGCTACCTTTCAAAAAATTATCCTTGACCCTAACTTTTGAAGAGGTGTTGTTAGGGCTTTCATATTTCACAATCGTATTTCTTGTGAGATGGTCCTACTTTGGGTACCAATATATTTATTTGCATTTAAGAAAAATTTAATCTTCGCTCGCTATTTTGCCATACGGGGTCATCAGTGTTTCACTTCCTTAACTTTTGATTTTGAAGATACAGGGCTATAGATTAGACATGTACATTACCCGTGACAAGATTTGACACAATATGTCATAAAAAATGACACCTATCCACAAAGACACCGAAAGCGGGGGGCACAATTCTCTGAATTAGCTTGTTGAATTAAATGTCGCTTGGCACTTTTTTAGCAGAGGGACGTGTAGAGAGTTATCACGTATACTGGCTGTCGTTGGAATTTTTATTCTTATTACATCTATAAGATCTGTTTAAAGGCTAATTTAGACACCATGTATTGTGTAAAATTTTGACAATATCGAACGTGAAAATATACATGTATGTGACCTGATGTTTGCTTACAATTTACAATTTCATCAAAAGGCTCCTTGGCATGCGCTCTTCTTTTCCCTAAGAAGGAAACACAAATTCTTTGAATTAGCTTGTAATAATAAATTGTGAATCAATATTGGCAAAAAATGAAGAACACAGGTTAATCAATATGCAGGTGTTTTTTTCATCAAAGATATTATCCTAATTAATGAGTATATAATAGATATCGACATTTATTTCTCAATCATGTCTGGATATTCTCCTATTAATAGCATGACAAGTTTTTTTTGAATTCGTGTTTAATTTTTCTTGATGTTATATAAGTTCTAAAGTTATAATGTTGTAAATTTTGCATTTAACTCCTCAAAGTAAACAAATAAACGTCATACAATTTGTATTTAAAACATCAGGATGAGTACAATTTCACGAATGACCTCGATTTTTAATCTTCTTTTTCTTAAATACCTATGGTTAACTCATGTTGCCTTGCTTAGCACTAAATGTATGTCGTTAAAAAAGAAGTTTATTCGAATTCGACGATAATTTTTTTCTAATCAAAGCCTAAAATTCAGTTCAATAAGTGTTAATTTAATAAGAAAGAGTTAAGCATCTGTCCCTAATTTCAAATTCTGCAGTTACATAATACATTCTGATATGGAAAAAATAACCACTAAATGAAATTCTGACGTCAAATGCTGCAGTTTAATTTGCCCAAGATCTTACTCCAGAGAAGTATATTAATTAGGTGTTTACTTGCACTTACATATACACTCTTATTTGTTTATAAGTGCCTCTTCGAAAGAAGAAGTCGTTTAAGATTGTGTTTCAAATTTTTAAAAAGAAAATGGGTTGTTTTCAGGATCTAAGGAGAGAATCCTACAAGTTGAGTACCAATCTTTGCGTTTTTGTGTCAATACTCGGATTTCTGCTGGTTTTGGGACTAGGAATTTTCATATCATCTGTTGCGTATCTTCACAAATATGATAAAGACCCTGTTTATCCGTCACCGGAAATGCTCAAGGAGTCCGTTTCGGGAGATTTCACATCGCAGGGCATAGTGACTGAGAGAATGATTCAAAGTATGTTCTTCATATTTAATATGATCTTATATTAAAGTTCTTTGTTCCCCGTTTTCGCGAAAGCGAGGGGACATTAAATCTCATTCGTCTGTCAGTCTTTCCGTCCATCACGAAAACTTTAACCTTGGTTATATCTTCTGAATGAGAAGAGATGGGGCTTTTATATTACATAAATATGTACATTACCTGTGACTAAATACACTAACATAACTTTCAATTGGCCGAACTCTCGAATAAAAAGAGAGCTTTAATATTAAAGATTATTACCCGTGTCAAGGACCTTTGAATCATATATTATGAAATTTGAATTTTCGACCTTGAGGTTTGACCTATTTTTCAAAACTTTTAACCATGGTCATATCTTTTGAGTGAGAAGAATTAGGGCTTTTAAATTATACATGTATATTACCTGTCACAAGATCTTTCTAAATACAATATGTTTTTGATCTTGTGACGGTAAAGTTTGACCTTGTTTTAAAAAATGTTAATTTTTCTTCTAACTTTTGATTGATATGATATTTTCATTTTTAAAGATATTTCCGAGCATGCTATAATTTCTGACCTCTTGAATTTGACGATTGACTTAATAAAAAAAATCAACTTCGGCGATAACTTTTGAATGGCATACGATAGGGTGTTCTATCCTTTCCTTGCTGATCCTGGTTATGTTGTTTTTTAAAATGCCGACGCTGATACTGGCTAGATCCTGACATCTTCATCAACACCATCATCATTATTAACACCATTATCATCATTGTAACCCCCAGCATAATTTCCATTATCATCACCATGATCATCAACACCCTCAACATCATCATCATCATCATACACATTATCATCATCATCAATATCACATCATCACCAAAATCATTATCATCATCGTCATCGTCATCACCAAAATCATAATCAGCAACATCGTTGATTTATCAATTTTGTTTCTCGAAAAAAAGTTCTCCTTTGTAAAATATTAATTTTCTGTTTATGAAGTGCCCCAGTCGTGTTCTGACATCGCTGGATGCGGTGGGATAACAAAGGATGGTGAATACTGGTTGTATCCTGCAGCAACGAATGGGAAGAGGGTGAAGATTTATTGTCATGACATGCAGAGAGATCCTAAGGAGTATGTCACTCTGAAGTATGAAAACTTCTTTGTTCAACACGACAGCTCAAACTGGATTAGCAAATACAAACGCTGCACATCTATATTTAGGCCCCCACTAAAGAAAGCAGTTTTTTTGAAAGTGGCCATTAACATAAAGGTAACACTGCAAACGTACTAATTTATTTCCCATGTACCCCTTTGCAAGTACAATCAATTTTGTTCCGTTTTAATTCTGCCCAGGCAGAGTTCTATTTGATATTTTATCGTCTTGTATGAAATCGCCCAACTGTGCTAAGGGCAAAACTGAATAGGGGACAAAATTTCTCTGGATATAGCAATTGCATAACTTAAATATCTCAGAATGATTAGACATAAATATTAAAAGTTATAAACATATTGAAATTTGATTTTTAATTAAAAAATTGAAAAAATGAAACCGAAATGAGTTGTACCAATCTAACGTTTCAATGCGCCATTAGAGGCAACAGGGGCCCGTTTCATCAAAGGTCGTACGCCCAGTCTTAGCTCTTCGTCTGCGTAAAGTAGGAACTAGCACTAGCCTTATTGTACTTTTTGATCCGACACATATTTGGGTTTTTCATAGCAAAACATTGACACTTCCATTATATGCATATGGGAGGCGGGGGTATCTTTTATTAAGCTCATACAGTTGGGCGAATTTAAAACGGGGCAAAATTATTTGCAAGTGTGAAAGGGCGAAAATAAGACGGGGCGAAAATAACCCTGTATACAGAGTATTCATAGTAAAGAATGTTTTTTTTCTTATAACAGCATGTACCTAGAGTCTAGTATTTCGAAATTATATTATGAACGTTTGTGCCATTTTAATGAAAAATAACAATATTATAATGGCTCATTTGAATTGACAAAAACTTAATAGACTTATAGAGGATTGTCTTACATGTACATGTACCTTAGTAGTAAACGTGTAAAATGTATTTTTTGACTCAAAATGTGTACATATGTAAACCGTTTGCATTTTTTATACATATTTTTGCTTGCATATACATTTATTATGAAAATAAAGTTTTAAAATCTTATTCTGTCTCAAACTTATTTATTAGTATTTATCAGTAGAATCAGTATTTATCGAATCATAAAATTTGTTATCAAAAGCGAAGTCATTAACCTGTATCAATTTCGGGAAAAGAGAGGAGGGGGCGGGCTGTAATTAAAATTCCAAAATAAATAATTTAGCTTAATTCTGAAATACATGTACGGTCCATTTCTTCCTTTTAATTTATAACATTTTTATTATTGAAATATTGTAAAAACTAAAATAAATTTCTTATAAGATACATTTGTAGTACATGCATATGACCCTATAAATCCATGCATGTTTCAATCAGTGCAAGTACTCATTTATCTATAAATTGTGTTATTCTGTACTTTAACGTGCTACAGTCTACTATTTAATCATGTTTACAATACTCGTTGGACGATGTTTATGTTTTGCGCAAGCGCAATGCAACGTTGTCAAGGACTTAGTCCTGCGACTAAGCATATCTTTTACGACTAGACATACATGTACGCCACTACGTAAATGCAAATTACGCCCGACTTAACTTTGGCGGGCCCCAGGGGCGTAGCCAGGGTACTTTTCCGTGGGTGTCTGAGTTTAGACAGGGGTTTGGCGTGAACTAAGGATCTCAATGGGGTTTGAGGGGATAAACCCCCGGAAGCTACTGAATTTTTGACAATTTTGATGTGCATATTTGACCCTCATTATCGAATTATACTTTATGTTCGTTGGTTAAATTGTTGCGCAGGTATTCGAGGTCTGCTCTGTTTTTGTACAATTCGGATAACACTTAAAATGAGAAAGGATCTGTCTAATATATCGTTGAATGATGAACCCACTAAAACAATGTATTAGACTTTTTAAGAGACAAAATACGTAGGCCTATTGTAAAATATTCGGTTTGACAGATAGAACGTACTTACTTACTTAATCCTCATCGTTCCTTATGGAGCATATGGCCACTACAGTCGCTCTCCACCTTACTCTGTTTGGGCTGTTCCTTTTGTCTCATTCTAGGTCTTTCCAATATTTTCAAGCCCTTTCAATCTTGTTCTCCTCCAACTGTGTAATGGTCACTCTTGTTTTCTCTGAGCTTGTGGATCCCAGTCTAATGTCTCTCTCTAATAATGCTGTTTTGGGGCTTTCTCCATGTATGACCAATCCACTGCCATGCTCGTTTCTTAATCTGGAGGGATGTTGATTCTTGGCTGGTACGCTCCAGTAGGTGTTTATTTGGTATCTTAATTGACCATGTCACTTTACAGATGTGTTGTAGGCATTTGTTTGTAAATACCTGGATATTTTGTTATAGTCCTGACTGTTAGTCTCCAGGTTTCACATCCGTAGAAAAGCACTAATTTAACATTGGTATTAAATATTCTAATCTTTGCGCTTTCACTTAATGTACTGGAACTCCAGACAGGTTTGAGCATTGCGAAGGCATGTCGGGCTTTGCTTATTCTGGCTTTAATGTCTTCGTCTGAACAACCTGTATTACTACTGATGGACCATAAGTAAGTAAATTGTTCCACTTCCTTCAGTTCTTCCCCTTCAATTGTGATTGGTCAAATTTTTCTAGTCTTGACTTTGGTATAACTTTCGTTTTCTTGCTGTTAATGTTCAGTCCTATCTTCTTTCCAGTTTCATTTAGCTTGTTGGTCTTTTTTCTGATGTCTTTTATTTGGTGGGACAGTAAGGCAAGGTCATCGACAAAATCCAGGTCTTTCAATCTTCTGACCATTGTCCATTGATTCCCCTAGGCCTGTCGAATGCCTGTTTTGTGATCCAGTCTATCACTATAAGGAACAGAGTGGCAGAGAGTAAGCAGCCTTGCTTCACTCCAGTTTTGACTTCTAAGGAATGAGGGATGTTTCATGTATCACTTGCACTGAGAATTCTTCATATACGGTCTTAATAATAGTCCCTATTTTAGATGGTATTCCATAGTATCTTAGCACTTGCAACATTCCATCTCTGTTGGCATTGTCAAATGCCTTTTCAAAATCGATGAAATTTATGTACAGAGATGATTGCCATTCAACAGATCGCTCCACGATAATTCTTAGTGCTGCAATTTGGTAAGTACAACTTCTGTTGGATCTAAAGCCTGCCTGTTCGTCCCGTAAAACTTTATCCAATGCATCTTTCATCCTGTTCAGTATTACTCTACAGAGGATCTTGCTAGCTACTGGAAGCACCCACACATCCTCACGAGTATCATCTTTGTTTTTATTAATTATATGCTTTTGTTTTGTATATTGGATGAGTTTTCAAGAGGGAAAGTTGGAAATGTATATTCCGTATATGATATTAAACTGCACTTATGAGAGCGCTTCTATACCTACCTGTATAAGTGTTGTTATTCATTTTATAGATTACTTATGTTCGTTTGAGTGGAAACGAATAAGAACATAAGTTGATACAGGAATAATAATTACTTAATTGATACTTAAAAAAGGGTTTGGCTTTTATTTGTCTTTCTTTTTTAAGTTAAACTGGTATTTTATTATGTTTAACTGGGTCACAAATAAATGTGTAATTTCATTTTTCATACAATGGAGTTGTCGTTAATGAAAATTCAGTTACATATGATTTATAAGATGAATAATCTTTGCCAGCTCTATATTGTAATACATGCAAATCTCTCTACAGTTTTTTTTAAAATATTTTCATAAAGTGATATTTCTCGTGGAACATTTGTCTTTCTGCATATTTTTATACTTATAGGATATGTCTGTGAATGGAACAGATTATACGTTTGCAGTGCGTACAGGGAATTTCAGTCTTCCTTTCGGACAAACAACAGACTGTGCTGGAGAAATAAACTTTGTCAGAAAAACCTGTCCTCGATTTTCCGGAGCAAAAATCAATACTCGAGGAACAGGGATGATATTTGATCCTACTGTAAGTTTTTTTATTTTAAAGAAATAAAGTCACATGTCCTTGAGAATTTAAAAAAAATATTCTTATGAAATATGAAGATCTCATTTAAAACATAATAGGTCAGGAGCAGAGGAAACGCGGACCTAAAAGAAAACACCAGAAGTAAGCAATCGCAACTTTTCGGGCCTTTCTTACAAGGCGAAAAACGACCTCGAACCTTTTATTTGTGGAATATGGAGTTTATTCAATGTAACGCTATTACCTAAAATATACTATAGAAGGGACTTCTAACTTCGTCTATCCTATATTTGAATAAATAGGAAATGTATAAATGTTTAACTCCGGTGATGTAAACACGTTCGAGGTTGTTTTTCCGACCGATGAGGGAAAGACCCGAGATGATGCGATTGTAGAAGTAAGATCAGGTGTCATCGGGGAGCATTCCATATAAGTAAGTCACACGCCGTGTGGCCCTGTTTTAATAAGACAAGAGGCCCATTGGCCACCTCGCTCACCTGAGTAGCTTTGGCTATGTCGTTCTTTACCTAATTTTCCCCTTGTAATACATATTTTGACCACACCCTACCAAATGTGTCATAATTTGGACAATTTTAAATCTACACTAAACATTGATGCTACCACATAAGTTTCAGCTTTTCTGGCCCAGTAGTTTCTGTGAAGTTTTTTTCCAATATATTTTAATTTAAAATTGAGTTCCCTATTGTAGCCCTGCCCTATCCCCGGGGGTCATAATTTGAAGAATTTAAAATCTACACTACCCAAGAATGCTTCCACATATATGTTTCAGCTTTTCTGACCCAGTGGTTCTTGAGAAGAAGATTTTTAAATTTTTTCCAATATATTTCTATGTAAAACTTTGATTCCCTATTGTGGCCCCACCCTACCCATGGGGGTTATGATTTGAACAATTTAGAATCTACACTACCCCAGGATGCTTTCACATAAGTTTCAGCTTTCCTAGCCCAGTAGTTCTTGAGAAGAAGATTTTTCAATGACCCCACCTTATTTTTGTCTTCTTTTGATTATCTCCCCTTCTGAAGTGACTTAGCCCTTCATTTTAACAATTTAAACTCACGTACACCAAAGAATGCTTTGTACCAAGTTAGGTTAAAATTGGCCCTGTGGTTCTTGAGAAGAAGTCGAAAATATGAAAAGTTTACAGACGGACAGACAGCTAGACGAACGGACGAGGGACAAAATTTGATCAGAAAAGCTCACTTGAGCCTTCGGCTCAGGTGAGCTAAAAACGGAAAAAAATCTGTAGATTGAGAAGATAATGTCATAATTATTTTCGGTCTAATTAATTACACATTTAATATCCATGGACGTCTTCAAACATATAAGCGAGTCATGTGTCATTTTTCATCGTCGTGCTTTGCTTACAAAATCGGGAAACAGTGATATCGTTAGAGCCATTTCAGCATTTTTTCTGATTAATGTCGTAAAATCTCATTTTCAGACCAGTAGGCGTTATTGATAATGTTAATTTCATATTAAAATTACAATATTTGGAAAAGGTTTACTGTTGTACTTACATGTATGACTGCATGAAATTTCAAATTAAAAAGCTGTGCAAAGTCATGCGCACTCGAATTAGACTCTGCCTCATTAAATTTTCTTCAATCACTTTGATCACTATGAGGAAAATAAATACTTACATGTATTTTAAAAGCATTGCGTGGTATAGTTGGGGTTGGGAAATTAAAATGCCCAAAAACTGTCAACATGTTTTGCAATAGGAAACCGATATATCTGTCCGACAGAAACACAAAGTAAAGGTTGCATAATGGTACTATTTAATTAAAATTGTGCAAAAAATTCATATCTTTTTTTCTATTTTAAGAAAAAGTTTCAAATAAGAATTTGGTACATTCAAGAGTTTGGGACTTTTTAGAAGGAAGGACAACAAATGGCCATGGGGCCACAGCGCTCACCTGAGCACAACAGCTAGGAAAAAGCACATATCAGAGGTTGGAGGGGGGGGGGGGGCTTGAATTTTAACTCCCCAGGGGATCATGATTTGAACACTAGAATCTACACTACCTGAGGATAATTCCATATAAATATTACTAATCACAGCTTTGAAGTACTTGAAAAGAAGATTTTAAAATGTTTCCCTATATATTCCTATTATAAACTTTGGTCGGCCATTGGCCCCACCCTACCCCCAGGGGTCATGATTTGAACAAACTTGAATCTAAAACCTGAGGATGATTTCACATGAGTTTCATCTTTCCTGGCCCAGTGGTTCTTGAGAAGAAGGTTTTTAAAGATTTTTCCTATATACTCCTATGTAAAACTTTGATCGGCCATTTTGGCCCCACCCTACCCCCAGATGTCATGATTTAAACAACTTGAATCTACACTACCTGAGGATGATTTCACATGAGTTTCATCTTTCCTGGCCCAGTGGTTCTTGAGAAGAAGATTTTAAAGATTTTCCCTATATATTCCTGTGTAAAACTTTGATCGGCCATTGTGGCCCTGCCCTATATCCCCGGGGGTCATGATTTGAACAAACTTGAATCTACACTATCTGAGGATGATTCCACATGAGTTTCATCTTTCCTGGCCCAGTGGTTCTTGAGAAGAAGATTTTAAAGATTTTTCCTATATATTCCTGTGTAAAACTTTGATCGGCCATTGTGGCCCTGCCCTATATCCCCGGGGGTCATGATTTGAACACACTTGAATCTACACTATCTGAGGATGATTCCACATGAGTTTCATCTTTCCTGGCCCGGTAGTTCTTGAGAAGAAGATTTTAAAGATTTTTCCTATATATTCCTGTGTTAAACTTTGATCGGCCATTGTGGCCCTGCCCTATATCCCCGGGGGTCATGATTTGAACAAACTTGAATCTACACTATCTGAGGATGATTCCACATGAGTTTCATCTTTCCTGGCCCAGTGGTTCTTGAGAAGATTTTTTAAAAATGCCATTAATTTTTCTGTAATTCTTAATTATCTCCCCTTGGAAAAGGGCGTGGCCCTTCATTTGAACAAACTTGAATCCCCTTTACGCAAGGATACTTTGTAGCAAGTTAGGTTGAAATTGGCCCAGTGGTTCAACAACGACAGACAACGGACAAATTTTGATCAGAAAAGCTTACTTGAGCCTTTGGCTCAGGTGAGCTAAAAGACAGAAAGACCTTTGGTTGAATACCCAAGTCAATTTTATCCCGTGTAACCGTGAATAATTATAATAAAAACAAAATTCTATATTCAGATTGTATTCGGTAGAGTGGGAGGCTATGCTACTGGTATACTGGATTTTCAGCGTTCAGCAGACGGAGCGGAAGTGTCTTTCCGGTGTGGAGGATGGTGTGGAAAGTGTGGTGCAGTTGAAGAAGAAATGAAGTTTATTTTGGCAACAGAAGCGGGTGAGACATCCTCACTCATTGGTTTGATTTGAGAATTTGTCTCAGTCGAAACTTGAGAACTTGATATATACTTTTTGTAGATTTTCATTCATGTTAAAAAATATAATTACGGAATGAAATGTGTAAATTTGTTCTTTTTCAAATAGTTTTATTTTTTACACAAAAGAATGAAATACCTGAAACAAATATTTAGAATATTTCGAAAAGATTTTTCAAGTGCTAAGTATCATTTAGAGAACGAGACAGGTTCTGTATCGTAGATACAAATTTGGGGGCAGACGAGTGCGAAAGCACGAGTCTCCGCCCCCAAATTTGTATCTACGATACAGAACCTGTCTCGTTCTCTAAATGATTTGTGACACGATCAATCAAAAATAGCTCCGCCCACTTTATAACTTTACAGCATCCAAACTTACGCCAGAGTTCTGTAGATGAGGCCCCGACGGGGAGTACGCATCCGCAGTATATATATTTCCACGGAAAACGAAAAATTCGGTCAGATTTGTTTTGACAATTTAACGGGGTAGACGTAATCGAGTGATAGTCAGTCTTAATGGATAAATTGGAGGATTTAACCGTAATTGTTGTGATCTATTGTTATAATTGTAGATGGAGATTTATCATAATTTATTTCAGGGGTCTTAAAATCCCGGTTTAACTAGATTTACAAAAACGGGATTTACAGAAAATTCTTCGATGGACTTTGATGTCAGGGATTTTTATTTTCAAATTGAATTGCGACATTAAAAACGAAGTGAAAGAGACGTGTGGCTGTCGTCAGCGAGAAGGATTTTTTCCGTTATAGTGAATTTTCTGTTTCGTGTGGATTGTTCAAAATTAGGTACAGCGCTAGAGGATGTTTTCCGTTATTGCGATTTTTTTTTTTTACTTTCGATCGAAATTACGTGTAGATACTGTGTGGAATAAGTTTTTTGAAAGTGATTGAGAAATTTTGACATTCTACATTCTCAGGAAAATACCGGGCATTTCTTAAAAATTAATAATAGGAAAACATCATTATTTATTATGTGTACGTGCCAGCTTTGCTAAATTGAATCAGATTTATTTTTAGACTGTGCTGTATTTTAGATACAGAATAGTTGGCAAATACAATACTGTATACAAGGCTAATGCAGAACGGAAAGTAGCTCCGCCCACCACAGTCCCGTTCTGTATTGCTAACAGTACAGAACAGTAAACTTCAAAGAAAACACCGCTATCGTGTCACAATAGGAGCAAACAAAGTGCAAAAATATATATAGCATAAAAATGTTGTCGGGCTCGAGATCCGATATGGTTGGACTTTAAAAACAACGTGAACACTGAAGTCTTTTTGACATTGTTCTAGCAACATTCTTGTATAATCTGAGGTCTTTTCTGCAATTTTGACTTGTATTTGTAAGTGTGCTACAGGTTTTACTCGATCGGCAGTTTAAATTTTTTGAACATTGTAGAATTTTAAAAATATCGTCCGACAGAGCTAGCAGTGATTCGCGCCAAAATGGCAGACATTGTAGAAATACCCCCTATCGACTCATCGTGGACCAGAATTGTAAACGAATATCCCCTGACCAGCTTACCAAAAAAGCTCAACAAGAGATCGGGTAAAGCAAGAAACTCGCTATTTGAAGAAGTTGATCTGAAAACTTACGAAAAGGGTGCAAACATGGTCGCTTTCCACACCAATTTACAAAGAATTTACCCGTGGATTAAGACTCTCGATAGCTTTTACTATGGTCACCTGGGGAAAAGCGATAGCTACATTATTAAATGTTATGATGAACCTGAAATCTGGGAAGATTCCAATGACAGCGCCAATTCTATTGTGTTAGAAGGATAATAGCCTAGCATACAATGTAACATTTTTTATTACAACTGGAACCATCAGAGCCCAGGGCAGCAAGTACATGTTATTCGTTGAGAAACACTTTCCAATCCTGAAACGTGTACTCGGCCAAATTCTTCACTTGAAACTTCCACATTCATCGGTAGAACACACGGAAACAGAAAATCAGTCATCAAACAATGAGTCGAGAGTTGTCGAAACTGATGATGAGATAACACTAGTAAAAACGGCAGCTCAAGCACAGAGCCAAGATAAACGTAGTGACGAGCATCTAGTAAACCTACACAGATTTGAAAGTTCCATGACTGATGCAATAGGCAAGCTTGAGGCCAGCCAAGGAAAGGACATGAACTACTTGGTCACCCTTATCAATCAAAACAATGATGCCTGTTTAAAGAAATTACATCAGTGTGCAAGAGAATTAGAAGAGATTAAAGATGTCTGTCTATCTCTTAATAAATTTAAAATGGATGTCACCGAAACGCTCGAGAGAATGGAGAAACAGCTTAAAACTCCCATGTCTTATTCTCAAGCAGTGAGCTCCTCCAATGTTGGAGATCTTCAGCCAAAGCATGACACAGCAGCAGCGAAACCTAACATCTTACTCATTGGGACATCTAACGTGAAAGGAATCAATGAAAACAAACTTACCCCGGTTGCGGAGATCACCAAAATAATAAAATATACAATGAAAGAAACCAGGGACTTTATCCAAACCTGTAACCTACACCCAGACATATTAGTTCTTCACCCACTTACTAATGACCTGACAAAAATGGAGCCACAGGCCTGTGTTAATGTCCTAGAGAGCTTGATCCAAACAATTAAATCCAAATGGCAAAACACTATCACAATACTCTCACTGGCCACGCCAAGACTGGACAACCTTGAGTACCATACCAATGGGCAAATTACCAATGCAATATTGAAACAAAGATTGTCTGAGGAACCAATGTTGTTGTTCTGCGACCACGGTAACATGCTTACAGATGGCAATCCAACCCCTGAATTTCTTGCAGAAGACCAATATCATCTCTCAGTTAAAGGAACATCGCTATTAGCAGCCAATATCAAAAAAACCATTCACACTTTCCTTAACATTCCTGTCCAAGATCGGGAAAGATCCAGATCTAGATTCCGCCACAACAACAGGAGAGGTCGAGGTCGGGGTTACACAAAGTATTAATGTTATGTTGTAAAATGTGAAACATTGTAGTGTTGTCTAGTTCTTGAAAACTTGGCTTCTGAGTTTAATTCCTTATTATTAACACTCTCAGATAAGAGATGCTTAATTGATTTATAGTAATTTCATGTGCTTTTATTTGCCACTGAATATAGAGAACATATAAATATGCAGCTAGGTCAATGTCTACATTAGATTTTAGTGTTCAGATAAATACCTTATAAAAGGTTTAATACTTGAAGCCTAGTATATATATACTTTTTTTTGTTTTTTATTGTAACTTTTGATTATGAAGTCATCTTTTGTTTATTCATCGGTCAAAATGGGCTTCTGGAATGTAGGGGGTCTTTTGAGCAAGTCATATAACAAACTGAATGATCCAGTTTTTCTCAAACAGATAGAAAAATTTGATATTGTTTTTCTGGCCGAAACTCATGTTGGTCATGATCAATGTATCCATAAGATAGGAAATCACTACTGTCATTTTGTTTGTAGGTCTGCATCAAAGCATAACAGAACTTTGGGGGGGGGGGGTTAGCCATGCTATGTAGAAGTGAATTTAAACCACATATAAAGATCCTAAAAAACACAAAATCGGATTTTCAGTGGATTAAGTTAGAGAAAATTTTTTTCAATTTTGACCAAGATTTATTCATATGTGTACTATATAACCCCCCGGAAAATTCATATTCCAAAGGTATTGACTATGATATTCTCGAGTGTATTGAAAAAGACACACCTCATTACAAATCACTTGGTAATATTCTACTCTGCGGAGATTTCAATGCAAGGGTATCTACAGAACCTGATTTCATTGAAAACGATGATGATAATTTTATTCCTCTTGATTCAAGATACAATGCTGACTTACAAATTATTAATCGACTTAACATGGACTCTAAATTAGATAATCGAGGCAAAGAATTATTAGATCTCTGTATATCAAACCAATTGAGAATATTAAATGGTCGTACCTTTGGAGATACAGTTGGTAATTATACATGTTTTACACCAAATGGATGTAGCACAGTTGACTATGTGTTGGTTTCAGAAAAAATACTAAACCAAATATTGTATTTTAGAGTATCAGAATTTTTACCTACTTTGTCTGATTGCCACTGTTTGTTGCAATGGTCACTATCTGCCAGGTTTTGTCTTAAATCTGATATGAATGATGTCAATTCAAGTCCTGTATCTCCTAACTACATTTGGTCTGATGATTCTTCTGCTCGCTTCGAAGCCGCTCTTAATTCAGAGGACATTCAAAGAAAATTACATAATCTTTTAAATGGACCTAATCTTAATTCTCCCTCGACAATTGATAATGCTACATTAGAATTATCTAATATCCTTATTAATACTGCAGATAAGTCCCTTAGAAAATGCAAAAAAAATTGCAAAAAGACAAACAAAAACCATAAAAGATGGTTTGATTCGGAAAACTCCATGAGAAGAAATTTATTTAGCTACGCAAAGATATATACTAAATACCCCAAAGATCCTGCTGTCAGAAATCACTATTACAAACTGTATAGAGAATATACCAAAACAAGGAAATACAAATGCAGACAGTATAAACAATCTCTGCTAAAACAGTTAGAAACTCTACATGAAGAAAACCCAAAATCTTATTGGAATCTTATTGATAAGCTGCAAGGTACTGAAAACACGAACAGTTCGGACGCAATCGATCCAAACACCTGGGTCTCTCACTTCCAAAATCTAAACCAACCAAAACCCACGTATGCTCAACGTCTGGCACAGCTTGATAATATTCTTACCAATCTGGAAAAAACTAAATGTTTTAGTGAACTTGATAATCATATATCTGTAGCAGAAATTTCAAATGCTATCTCAAAATTAAAAAATGGAAAAGCCCCAGGTCTTGACAATATTTCAAACCATATGATCAAATGTAGTCAAACTTTTTTACTACCATGTCTCTATAAAATATTCAACTGTTGCCTTACATTTGGATATTATCCAAAACCTTGGTCTTCTGGGTACATTATTCCTATTTATAAAAGTAATGATAGTTCTGATCCAAACAACTATCGGGGCATTACAGTTACAAATGCAATAGGAAAGTTATTCAATAAAATACTAGACATTCGACTTGATAAATTTTTAGAAAAACATCATATAATTATATAATAAGTGATTATCAGATCGGCTTCACTCGAAAAGCAAGAACATCAGACCATATGTATATACTCAAGACAATTATTGATAAGTACTGTAATACTAAAGATGGTAGAGTATATGCCTGCTTTGTTGATTTTCAAAAAGCCTTTGATACTGTTATACACACAGGAATCAAAATTAAACTCCTCAAAATAGGGGTAGGAACAAATTTTTATGAAGTAGTGAAAAGTATGTATACATCAAGTAAATCCTGTGTCAGAGTCGATAATAAGATTACTAACTTTTTCCCAATAACTTTGGGAGTGAAGCAAGGTGACAATCTTAGTCCCAATTTATTTAAATTTTTTATTAATGATCTTCCAGATTACCTGAACTCAGCTACTAACCCTGTTTATTTAAATTCAAATTCAGTTAAATGTTTGATGTATGCTGATGACATAATTCTACTCTCCTCCACAGCGGAAGGTTTACAACAAGAACTTAATATTCTACAGCAATACTGCAACGATTGGTGTCTCTGTGTTAATACATCTAAAACAAAGATAGTTGTTTTTAACAAAGCAGGTAGACTCTCCAAAACAAAATTTTACCTCGATGATGTCGAACTGGAATGTGTGTCTGAATACAAATATCTAGGTGTGACATTTTGTTCTTCGGGTTCTTTCTCCTTTGCTCAAAAGCAGCTTTATCAAAAAGCATTAAAATCATTTTTTAAACTCAGGAAAAATTTCATTTCCCTGAATCCTGAGGTTAAAACCACTATTCATATTTTTGACCATACAATTAAACCTATTTTATTGTATGCATCTGAAGTTTGGGGTTGTTTTAATCCATTTACAAAAAAAAATAGCATACCCAATTGTACTATTGATAAAATATACTCCAACTTATTCTGTGAAAAACTCCACTTGAAATTTTGTAAATCAGTACTAGGTGTGCATAAAACTGCAACTAATTTTGCTGTATTGTCTGATTTAGGTAGATTTCCCCTGCACTTTGACATTGTAAGATCAATGATAAGGTACTGGTATAGGCTTGAAAATCTAGGCCATTCTTTCCCAATTTTAAAAGATGCATATTGTGAATCCAAATCATTGTTTGAGAAAAAACTCCCTTCTTGGTACAGCTCCATTAATTTTCTTATTACCAATATCGAGGGTATTCGTGATTTAACTTCAGTCAAAATGCACAAATTCAAACGTGAACTTAAAGATTGTTTATTTAGATATTATATACAAGAGTGGAATTCTCAACTTAAATCACACTCTGATAAAAAGCTGAGATGCTATAGCACTTTTAAACAAAATTTTGGTCAAGAAAAGTATCTTAATTTAATTAAGAATTTTGCGCAGAGGAGAAGTTTTCCTCGTTTTCGCATATCAGCTCACAGACTTAATATTGAAAGGGGTCGATATATAGGCATTCCTAGAGAAGAAAGACACTGCAATAGATGCAATAACAAAACAGTTGATGATGAGAAACATTTTCTTTTCATGTAATCACATTAAGGATGAAAGAAAAGTCTTGTATGAATTAATAAACAATTCCTGTAAGAATTTCCACAACTTGGACAGTGATAATAAGTTAAATTGGCTCATGACTAATGAGGATGTGCAAATACTGAGTCAAGTCAGTAAAATGATTATGAGAGCTGAAGTATGAAAAGTATTAGTAAACCTATGGAATTTTTTTTTTTTTTTTTTTTTTTTTTTTGTAAATTTAATGTGTCCTCCCATTCCCTTCTTAAATGTACAGAATCAGTCAGAATGGGTGTCTTGAATACTTAGAGTACGGGTTTGCCAGTATAATTGACTGTGCAGAGGCATCGTCCCCTGGTACCCTCTGTATCCAAGTTACCTTTTCTTTACATTAATTATATGCTACCTTCAAGATCACAGATTTACATTTATACATGATAGTACCATTTGTTTATATATATACATATATTTGTGTGTAAATTATTATTTTTGTATGCATGGATATGTGTAACAATAAGTGTATGTTTATAATATATACTATACATACATATATTTGTATATAAATTATTATTTTTGTATGCATGGATTTGTGTAACAGTAAGTGTATGTTTGTGTATGTGGGTATGCATATGTCAAATATCTATTGAACTAACTCCAAGAGATTAGTTTGCATTAAATTTATAATTATATGCTAAGTACTTATTAATTGAAATTACTATTTCTGTTAATACTTAAATGATTTTTTTTTTTGAATGACCATCTTCAATACTTAGGGTACAGGTTTGCCAGACTGGCTGTGTAGAGGTATCATCCCCTGGTGCCCTTTGTATTCAAGATGCACTAGTTTTATATTAGAGTACTGCCATTACTACAAGATTTTTTTTTATTTACCTTATATCTATCATTTTTATTTAATTGTGTTTTCTTTTATCATTCTATGGTTTCTATGCTTTTGATCCAGTGTGGTGATGCACTTCTCAATGTCAAACTTAATCACTAGTCATGTTACATTATCCTTAATATAGAATTGTAATCAATGTTATCATTTTGTAATAATTGTTCATGCCCCCCGTGGGCCCATGATTGGTGAATAAACATAATAATAATAATATTCTTAAATGCCTATTTTGCAGAAAAATATGGACAATGTTTGTACTTGAAAAAATATCCTATGTCCTTTACAAAGTCAAAATGAACTAGACTAAGTAAATAAATATATATAAGTATTTACCAAAATATAACTGAAAGACTTTGTGAACAAGCAAGTTTTGAATATCAGATGAAGATATTTACAAGTTTACATAAGGACGGTACAAGGCACTTATCTTAAGGCCCTTTCACAATTGGCGCACGAGCAGAAGCGACAAAATATTCGTGCGACCGAATAATTTTGACTGTTGCCAAAATAATCGCATATGAAAAAAGTGTTCGTACGAAATGCACACGATTTAAAGCGACTGTTGTGCATTAAATCTTGCGATATATCTTGCGTCTATATGCGACTGTTGTAGAATGAAAGCGAGTGTTGTAAGATAATGCGATAGGATTGCACGACTGATCAGGTAATCGGACGATTGAACGTGCGACAATACGATTAGACGTGCGGTGCTCGTGCGCTTATGCATTCCATAGTACGAATGTTCGTGCGAGTCAGAGGGCCGGGTATATATACCACCCGTTTCCGACGCTCTTCAGTTGACATAGTTAATATGCTTATAATTATACATGGCATATATACCTGTTTGCAAAGAATGGCAATTGAAGGTGATAAATCAAGCAATGATAGTAAAACGTTGCAAGATTACACGAGACATGTTGAGCAACAGTCTCATGGTTGCAAAACACACGCAAAGACAGCTGCGATTCATCTTACGATCTTTAAAAATCGTACATCACTCTTACGAGTACATAAAACGTTGTAAGACGTTCGCACTAACTTTCGTGCGTTGAATTGCGATAATTTGGATCGCATTTGGTCGCGTCTGAATAGTGTGCATGTTGACTATTTTGAAGAGACTTGATGCGACCACTAAAACACATGCAATGAATGCGAGACATCGTGCAACGTATGCGAGAGCTCGTGCGAAGCTAAAATTTTCCGATCGCAAAGTGTTGTAAAGTGCTCGTGCGCCAATTGTGAAAGGGCCTTTACAGTTTACTGGTTGGTTAATGAATGAAATTTACAACATGCCAATGATGTCAATTTTCCTACTTACGCCATAAAATACAGGAAAATAGCTAAGTTTCGTCATGTTCGTTATATGATGAAACTTACAAATTCATTTTATTCACGAAATATAAAATTTCAGGGGGAGGGGGGTACCCACAGGTAAATAACATCTCAAACGTGTGTAATCACTAGTTTAATTCTCTTATATTAGTAGTGGTTCTGATCCCATTAAAGGAATTGTAAACCCATATACTTATAATACTACTAAACGTTCATGTTTTTTTAATGCTTAATGCAGAAAAAAACAAATCCAGGGACTATAGATATTATAAAGAATGATGAGAAATTGTATTGTTTGTAATTATCATAGGCGTCTGAAACATTTTTGCAAACATAGACATAATAAGGGCATTGAAAATTGGGGCTAACCTTTTTAGTTGGTTTAGCCCCCCCCCCCCACTTTTAATTTGCTTCCGACGCCCATGAATAATTATGGTTTTTTTTCTTTTTTTCTGTTCCGTGTTCTTTGATTTATTGTTTTGACTGTATACCAACATGGTGATATCAATAAATGAACTGAATGCTGGACTTTTGCGAGAAGCACTGGCTTTTACAGTTGACAGTTGTCTCTGACATTTAAACCTTTGTCATTTATGGAGATACAGAACTGATTATAGAAAAGAAAAAAAAACCTTTCTAGTTGTTATAGATTTGGTGTTAGGGGAACTTGCATGTGAGGACTGGGAGTTGCGGGTAGAGTGGTTGCCGGGTTCTTCAAGGCCAACTTATTTGTGCTTTGAAACAACCCGTTATTTTCGTTTAATTAAATGTTGAGCTAAATATTTGTATCGTAAAAGAGCTTCCGTATATTTTCCTACTTTAAAAGTAAGCTGTCAACTGTAAAAATCAGCGCTAGCGCTCATCGCAAAACTCCACTAGTATTATAAAATCTAAACTATATAACAAATATGTTAAAAACTAGTATTTTCTCTTTAACAACAAAATATTGACTTTACGGAAATACACAGGTTGAGTACGATTTTAGTACAGTGCATACTTTTTTTTTCAAACAATTCTTTTAAATCTTATTAATTCTTACTTTCAGTTTCTGCACAACCGGTGATTTGTTCAGTGAAATGAAGTCAATGGTCCTAGACATCAGCTTCGTTATCAAGCTATTTAGAGAATGACATGTCTCTTCTGGAAAAGAAATTTTGGAACCTCTGACTTCAACAATAATGTACAATTGATTTTCTTTGCATTCGTATTATGATTTCTTATATTATCAGTTTGTAAAAGAGCAAAGTGATATAACTATTACTATTATTATTGTTTTACTTGTATTTAAATGACATACCTAATGTGCATCACTCTTCTGAGTTTGTTTCTCACGTGGATACTCAATTATGTTTCAAAAAGCTACAACAATTAAATAATTAAGTATCAAAATCACTAGTATTTAGTATCAAAAATAAATTATTAAGCATTAAAATTCTTCAAAACACTAAAAAGGCCTTAAGTATATGATTTCATAAGATTTGGTCATGACAAACCATGACAAACCAAATCCTGATTGCCATTTATATGTTAAATCCTGATTGCCGTTTATATGTTAAACTGCACGTAAAAGAAGAAGCTATTAAAGTAACTTTATTATATTTTATTAAAGAAAAACATTTACTTTTTTTTAATCGATTTTTTATGTAGGTTAATCATATAATTATGTTATCAATTTAACACTGAGGCAATATGTGATAATAAACGCATGCAAAGTACACTGTATAAAAATTTCATACCCTGGAAAAGGCTTTTCCACCGTATTGACTTCGTTGCAATCTTTTTACTTTAAAACAAAAAATATTAAGTTACAATAGCTCCCTTGTTGACGTGCAGGTTAGGGATAAATAACACAACTTTTCTCAGAAATCAACCATATTTCTCATATATTTACATTTAAATTGGTAACCTGCATACTGTTAACAAAGTATAGTGGGACAATTTTATGATTTTGTCATGATGTTAAAACATTGTTCAGAATTTTGTATAGAATTGTAAGAAAGCAAAAAAAGTTTTATCAAGCCGTGCATCTAAGTTTTGTTTGTGTTAAGTACACGTAACATATAAATGGCAATCAAGATTTGGTTTGTCATGTCCAAACCTTATGAAATAAAATACATAAGAAACTATAAGTCAAACTGTACGTCATAGAAGAAATTTTGACTTTAATGTTTGGTTTTTAAAAGCCAAAAACAATTCATTTGTTAAATAAATTGTTTTATGTAGGTTAATGTATATATATCCTTATAAGATGTCATTTTAACACTGAATCAAAATTTGATAATAAACATGTTAAGTACATTGTCATTGTACATTTATGAAAGTTTCACACCCTGGAAAAGGCTTTTGCAAATAAAGATGATTAAACCTAGCTTATCTAGAAATATTGCAAATTTTTTCTTTTTCCCGAAAATAAGTTACAGATATATATCTTATCTTGATTAAAAAATGGAAAATATAGATATCTCTTCAGAAATAGATATCTACAAAATGTTGAATATAGATGCTAGCTTGAATGATATCTCATTAAAAAAGTTCAATAGATACCACTGTCACTTAGAAAGGCTAATTTTATTTCATTCTGCCCGGTCAGAATTTTTTTTTAAAGTAGGTATGTAATTAACAGATTTCATCCAATCACAGCAAAAGGTAAACCGATAATTTATTGAAAATGGACTCGATAACTAACAAAAAGAAAAAATATAACATGTAACAAATATAAATGGAAAGTGTAAATCTACTTACCTTGTCATCGGTCATTTGCAAAATTCTGATTGTACACAAAAGTACACTTAAACTGATATAAAAATGCCCGAGTTTCTGATTGATATATTTCCATTCTTAGGTCGATAGATATATCCCGGGGGGATTGAAATTAGAGATACCACAGGGTCCGACATATTTGTTTCATATTTGGATATTTTTATTATTTCACTAGAACAAGACGATAATATCTAAACTACCAAGATTTATGATAAACGTGATGACTATTCATTTGTCAACTACACTTACTTATGCAGCAATATTTACATTCGCTGTGTTTTTCTGCTAAGCCAACTGTGAAACTGATATGAAAACCATTTTCGTGTATACTCACGCGTAGAAATATACACGGAGAAACGTGCGTAAACGTGATGTCACAATGAGGCTGCAGCGACGTTAGTAAAAATGCAACGATATAGGGCAAACATGTAAATGTAAATATCAAATATTGTGTATATATTGGTGTGTGAATCACAAACATGTAAAATGTAAATATAGTCTGTGTGATTCACACCCAATAACTGTAAATATACCTTCATGTAAGTTTAGTGTGAATTATTGGTGTGTCACAAATCACACATTCATCATAAGTACAATAGAAAATCAAAGTATTGAAAGAACTGAAAGCCGGGCTTTAATTGCTCGAGTATATTGTCTGATCTGAAAAAATACTAGATTTTAAAATTTATATACAATGTACCAGTAGTTAATATTTCAATCACATGATTTTAAAATTTAACAAATAATATTTCAATCACATAGAAATTCTCGCAAATTTTCTATTCGATTAGCATTTTTTCTCATAATTTAAAAATTCAGTCTTAGAATAGTTAAAATAATGCACATGTGTATTTCATAGACATTCTATTAGTTTAAATATTGCCAACTACATATAGAAACACTGATTCATGTAAATTGTCAAGCGACTTCACGCATGTTAATTCTTAAAAAATCAAATTCACTATACTATTAATTTGCTAAAAATGAATACAGAATGTAATCACCAACATAACATCGACGAAAACGATATGAAACATGAAACTTTTTAACAATTTCAAAATTTCGAAAAGCTCGCGCTATTGAAAATAGTTCGCTTACAATATGCATTCAGCGGCGTATGTACACAAATTGTTATATCACGATTATCCCAATAAAGAAAATATCTAATTTCTTTTTCAGTTTAATTCTCAAGCAAAAATGTAGATCATTAACTTTTCCAACGATTGAGGTGATAAAAATATTTGTTTGAATATCGTCTCGCAATGGGACTATTCTGTTTATCGGAAGCGCCTGCTTTGACGCTGTTTGGTTTTTTGTTTACTGTGTTATTTATAGCAAATCAGTCGATCATGATGCCTATCAGCAAAGCCTGGCTAAAAATCGTTAAAATCCCAAAATACTGTAAACCAACTTTTATTCGCGACGATTAAATTTCGCGATCAAGCCGTTTTTGATCTGTTGTTCATAGACACAAAGACCTAAAGCATCGGTTGGGGACGAGAAATATTCGCGATGACAAGACTCTCGCGAAAAATTCTCGCACGCGAATAAAAGTTGGTTTACAGTAATCGCTCCACAAAAAATACCTCACTTTACATTATACGAAAGAAAGGTATGCCACTCCGGTTTGTTTACGTTGTACCCCCACTGGTATTTATGGGTTTTAAACATACGTGGATCTAAAGGGGGGTCGGGGGGGGGGGGTCAGGACCCCCCTGGAATGTGCAATGTTATTAAATTTATTTACTAAAGCAAGAAAAAAGTTACCTTGGGCCCCCTCGGAAAACGCAGACCCCCCCCCTTTGGTAAACGCAAATTTGTGTTAAATTGGTATGAAAAAGCCAAAGGTTTGAAGCATAAGAAGTCATCGACCCCCCCCCCCCCCCCCCCCCCCCCGAAATCGGTTTTAAAAGTTTGGGCGAGTGTACTTTTTTTTTTTGTCAAGAAATTTCTGGGTTGGATTTTTTTTTTTGGACTGGGGTGTATATATTTTATTTCAACCTAAATGTCGATTCACATTGTCTCTACATATATTTCTGTCTCAGTCCAAGCTATCGGATTGGCAATGCATCTCGTAAGAATCCCACAATTTCTCCTTAAAAAGCATTCCAGTTTGCACGTTGAAATTTCCATAGGTAAACGCAACGGGAGTACCTAGAGAATGTTTCATTTATTAGGATAACGTCCGAGAGAGTTTTGACAAGAGGTAATAATATTTCTCGGGTGTTTTCATACATTCTCTAGGTACTTCCGTTGATTTTACCTAAGGAAATTTCAACGTGGAGACTGGAATGCTTTTTAAGGAGAAATTGTGGGATTCATGTTTGTTGAAACACCATGTATGAATTATATGATACTTGTGAAATAAAGAAATGTAAACTTTAAATTACATTCTGAAAATACTTGTATCTGATAAATGATAAATTCATGCATGAACTATTTTGAACTATATTACCTTCAGGGCGTGTCACATGTGCATTTTGACTGACACAGAAATGGTTCCGTATGCAATGAACAAATTAAGGCACTCTATAAATGGCCATAGAAAAACTTAAATTCAATTTCAGCCAGGAAACTTCGCCCCCTGCAGGCTCTGGGACCAAAGGTCCCCTACTAATTTTCTTATTTTCTTCAAAATAGTACCCCTCCCCCAAACCTGGCTTAATCGCTGTCCTTCATCCCATCACCTTAGTTTTATTAAAAAAAGATATGGGTACACATACATGTACATATTGCCTTAATGAAAGTATAAAATAAAGATGAGTAAAAAAAACTTGACCGCCATCTAGCGTTAATTCAGCTAATGTCTGCTTTTTTACACGCCATCTGGCGTCAATTCAGTGAATGACTGCTGGTTTTGCATCGGTGATCATTGATTTTGCATCGGAGTCTGTTGATTTTGCAAACAAGTCTGTTGATTTTGTTTTAAGGTGGTCTGTTTTGTAATTCAACGTTTTTAAAATTAGTTATTAGTTTTGCATTAACATCTTTTATACCCTTTCCGCCGCCTATATTTGGACACTCCAGTTGAATTAATAATAAGATCATGTAACATCTAAACCCAGATTTGTGTTAGAAGATGAGGTGCAAATTGACATCTGTTTAAATGTCGCAAGCGTGAAAAGTCAGTCTGAAAATAAATAATCCTCGTATTTATAAAAATAAATGAATTATGATGGAAATACCGATTGTTAAAAAACATAAATGTAACGATACACAGATGTTGACAAGAGTAGAGGGAAACAGTCGATTTGTTGGACCGGAGTAAAAGCCGATGTCCAAGGCCGTAGGCCGTGGACAACAGTTTGCACTCCGGTCCAACAGGTCGACTGTTTACCGAGACTCCTGTCAACAACTGTTTTGTTATAGTCCTACCAAATCAAATTCATATATTTAACAAAAGTGAAATCATTTTGACAGAGAGAAACTTCATCATGTTTATTTGTATTATCAGCAATCTTGAATCATAGCAAACGAGAATGACATAACAAACAGTTCTGAAGCTAAAAGCTACTAGCTAAAACTTGTAAAAGAATACATTTCAATTCTACAACAAATTTGAACACATTTTAATTTCTTATGGTAATGTAACATCCATGAAGAGAAAAGATTGATTTTGTGAAATTTGCGTTAGCAATACTGGTGCCCGTGTTCTCAAAATTTCCAAACATTGGGTTGTCAAGAAGTAGAGCAAGTTGTTCGTCGTTAACATAAACAATATCTGAAAGTACATTCGAGTATCGATCGACTGGATTTTTTTTCATCCTCGTTTGCCGCAGCGAAACGAACATCGGCCATTTCTGTTTATCTTGACATGTTTAAATTACTCGGCACTCCTCGGCTGATTACATTTAAATCACGGTTATGCGAATCAGCTGAGTTTTGCCGAATGAGTAATCCATAACGGAGTTTAGCGCCATATGACGTCAGCGGGCTACATTCTTTTTTAACAGTCAATTTTAACAGTTCCCTTGGACCGACAGTCGTGGAAAACAGTCGAACTGTTGGACTTTTTAAAGTAAGAAACATCTCAACATCTCATTCAGCGGTCCAACATTGATTTTTTATGCCCGCTCAGCAAAACATAAGAAATGTTAGACTTTTTATGCCCCCGTAAATGAAATTTCGGGGGTATATAGTTTTTGTCGTGTCCGTCTGTCTGTATAGCTGTCTGTCTGTCTTTCTCTCCGTCTCTCTCTCTGTTTGTCCGCAAAAACTATAAGTTTAACCTTGTCCATATCTTTTAATTTAGTGTAGGTACATGTATGACTTTCATGTTTCAGATGTGTATTCCTTGTGACAAGACCTTTCTTGGGGTACCACCAAATTTGACCTTCTAACTTTGACCTTGGAGTTTGACCCACTTTTATACAAAAATTCTTATTTCCATATTTTTGAACAGTAGCAGCCAGGACATTTATACTTCACGTATGTATTCTTTGTGGCAAAAACTTTCATTGGATACCACCAACCTTAATTAACTTTTCGACCTTGACCATGGAGATTTTCGTACTTATAAAAAACTTTAACCTTGTAAAGAAACACTTTGAAAAAGCCAGCTTTTTAAAAGCCGTCAAACAGATAAGAACTATACTGTTATCATCTTGAGCTTTATAGTCATGTTAATGTATCGAAAATTATTATGCTTCCTGTCAGTTTGTCTCTATATAACCCATACCCTACTATTCTCGCATAGTGGTCTTAGGATTTATATAGCGTAAAAAACTTGCACGGCTTCATTTACTGAATAAATTCTTCAGTGCACACGCCGGGGACCGAACTTACAACCATGAGATTGTCAGCCCGATGTCTTATCGATTACGCCACAGAGACGATCACTAATTAGTGGAATTTTATTAAATATATAAACTTAATTTATACAATTGACACAAGAAGGAGAAAATAGGCAAATTCTATTTGAAAACAGTTATATTATTCTAAGGAACCTTAGATTAATATGTACAACAAAGTTTCAAACTAATTACATACAGATCGTTAGATGAACTGATTTCGTAGGGTCATTAAAACGCTTTTTTCTATGACGCTTGATTGAAGGATGTAAAAGACAATTATCAATGAGAATCGACGTCTGCAAACAAATAAGTCTACTAACAAAACAGAAAATAAAGAAGTCGCATTGGGACAGAAAATCCAGCTTTTTAACTAGTAACCAAAATAACTAAGCATGCAACCAATTTTTAAGATTTTGAATTTATAGTGCGCTGTGTTAGCACCGATATTTTCAGGAAAAATTAATGGATTGCCGCACAAATAATTACAACAGTCAGCATAATAAAAATACAGGGACAAAATTATATGCAACACTATTATATAAATACAGAAAAATTATATGAACTGCATTGTTACTTTGTCTAGGCAGGGCAAAGAACTGCTTGTAAAAGAACGGATACAAAGACGTAGGCATTTAAGGATTAAGCATAAAAACCGTTTGGGTACTATCACAATCCATTAGTCAAAAGAATGTCAAAATCTTACTAATTCGTGTAAATTACTAAGTATGTCCTAAGGACACTCTCTACATCAGTGCAAAATGTTTTTAGGACATTGAGAAAAATATATTTTATATTGAAGGTCTTAATATTAAGCCCTTTTAATTAATATTTACTGTATGGAACGAGGCATTTACCCCAAAGATAAAACAATTAAACACAGCGCAGTATCAGTGAATAGGAATCACTGTTATTTACTTCCACGGAGAAAGCACAGTGTACATGTTAATAACATGATTGTTCAGTTAGTTTATCTTGGCCTTTTAAAAAGTTAAAAATACTTGAATTGATTACAAATTGTGTAATGTACCGCCCAGTTCTATTTTTTTTTAGAATTTAGACCTAAAGGCAGATCAGTCTAACTGCAAAAATACCATACATAGGCGTCGGAACAAGGGGGGAGGGGCTAACCCCCACTTTCTTGCAAAAATAGACATAACACAGGCATTGAAAATTGGGATTTACCTTTTTTTGTTGCTTTAGCCCCCCACTTTCGATAAGCCTCACCCCACTTTTAATTAGCTTCCGACGCCCATGCCATAGAATCATAAGTCTTTAGTGTGCAGTGTAGAGAGAGTTCTTGTCACAAATTGGTATATCAATCAGTGTAATGTTTTAGCGGTGATCTTTAACACAATTGATATATTCACATTTATTTATTTGTGCATTCGAGAATCAAAATGAACACACCCGGAGAAACATTATCATGCGAGAACGGAGCTTGTGCTCTTTATTAAAAAAAGGTTGAACGTTTGAACGGGATTGATCAGTTTGTTAAACTCCATATACATCATTGAGCATGGACTGACAATATTGGTGATTTGGTTTTGCTTTTATAATTCCTGCAAGATTCTGAAAACGATTTCCTAATTTATTTCATTTCCATGTGGAATGCTATAAGTCATTATATCATACGGAATATTTAAAAAATTAATAATAAACTTCAAATCCGTCTCTATACCCCTTTAACCTTGATAAGTGGCTTTAAAAATTAAGACCGGGTTTGAGGTACAGTAAATTAATAATACATATTCAGGTGTCGTGAGACGGTGAGTTGAATTCACTGACCTTTCCAAGATATGGCTACATCTAACAGTCCTCGGCATAAAGGTGATGTATCGACGTGTTCAGTTTGCTTTGAACGGTTCAAAAATCCGCGTTATTTGCCATGCTTACATTCTTTTTGTCATTCCTGCCTGGAGTCTTACATAATTTCTTCCTGCATATCAAAGAACGCCCCGGTAGGATTCCGTTGTCCATTATGTAGAGAATTTGTCGCTGCCCCTGGAACATTTAGCTCACCAGAGAAATGGGCCAAACAATTACCACTCAATGAATCTCTGATAAAATATCTAAAAAATGATAATATTGTGGAAGATCAGAGTATATGCGAGGCATGCAATAGGGTCCAGGAAGATCAACCTGCGTCTTATTGGTGTAAGACTTGTATGGAGTTTTTATGCGATATGTGTACAAAATATCACAGGAAAAACATGATGACACAAGAACACAGACTGGCTCCGCTTAATGAAGTCAGGTCTTCAGGGTCCGCAATGATAGCCGAAAATGTCTGTGTGAAACATAAAGGGGAGATAATGATGTACTGTTTTGACCACCAGGAGGCGTGCTGCACCACTTGCGTCAGTTTCGAACATAGAAAATGTCAAAAAGTGGAATCTATTGATAAATGCCTAACCGCACTACAAGAGGACGGTGCAATCGAGAAATTGATAACAGAAATCGACCGACTTTCTCTAAAGCTCGAAAGCATCGCCAAAGAAGAAGAAAATAATATCTCTCAGATTGACCTACAAACCCAAAGAATAACGAAGACTATCGAAGAAATACAGCAAGAAATTGTAGATCATCTGGAGGTACTGAAAAACACCCACACAAGAGAGCTTTCAAAGATTACCAAAGAGAGAAAGGATAAGCTGAATTCTTCCCTGGACTCCATAATGGAAAAGAAACTCTACATGGAACATTGTAAACAAGTGATCTCTCGGGTCAAGGACAACGGATCAGATTTGACTTACGTCACTAAATTTTATGAAGTGAAGCGTAAAATTGATGAGATCAAAAAGACAAATATCAACAAGATATCATTTGATATACAAGAAAAAATTTCACCGAAAGTGAAGGAAATGAAATCTATTTCAAAACTCTCAGAACTCTCCGTATTCCAGAAATCGTGCTCTATGGAATTCGGTTTTGACGTCACAACAGCAGAGATGACTTTAGAGGCAGAGTTTACGGTGGACAACGGGTGGATATACGGAGGAAGTTTCCTACCAAGTGGAGGAATACTACTGGCGGATTATCCTAATTTCCGCTTCATTTATCTGGACTGCGTTGGCAAGAACATACTTCAAGGAAAATTAGTTGGGCCAAAACCAAGAGATATTATAATTCAGGGTTCCGATATCTTGATTGCACTTGAAGGGCTGAACGCGCTACAGAAAGTTTCCGTTGGAAAATTCAGTTTGGGTTCAACTATACCAACTGGTGAGGCATGCTTGGGAGTTGCGAAATTCCACGAACATATATACGTAACACGGCCAACGTCTATTATCAAATTGGACAAGCAAGGAAATATCCTTAAGACCTACCCAACCCGGAAGTGGACCTATTCTGTTACAGTAACGGAAATGGGAAACATCATCCACTGCCATTATGGTGGTAATTCCGTGACAGCCATGAGAGATGATGGAAACACGTTATGGGTGTATAAACACCCTCAGCTGATAGGTCCCGTCTGTGTGTCGGTGGATTTCCTGGATGATATTTACGTGGCCGGGGAACAATCCAACAACATCCATATTCTATCCCCCAAAGGGAGGGTACTCCGGATTATACCCGACATCCCTAAACCGTTTTGTATCAAGTTTAAGGAGGGGAGCCTGGCTTTCTTTGTGGTCACCAATGGTAACTGTGTGAAAGTTTACGAATTTAAAAGTAAATGATGTATCGAGGACCATCTTAAATGTAAACAGCATACATGCAGGGTGTATTTGAAACCTTTTTGTGTATAATTTATGTACATTCTCAAGTTTGCTTTTCTTTTCATTTAATTCACTCATTGCTTTGGCTTCATTTTACGCGATTATGGAAATTTCTGCTAGTTAATATATTAGTATTCAATAACTGTATTTTTGTTTGTTTGAAAATATTAAAAACAAACAGGTGGCAATCTTTGCTGTTTATTCACTTAAGTCACACAACACAACAGTGCGTGCTTAAAGAAGTATGAAATGTGAGGTCATTGTGGGGGATGTATTTTTATTTTCTATTATTATTAGAATTGGACGGGTGCTCATTTAAAGTCTTTCATCAGATATCAAACAATAAATGACAGATGGCACATGTTCATCATTATCTGTTCAAAAGGGCTGATAAAGATGCTGTGAATTTTGAGTCATTGCCAAGGTATATAACGTGCATTTTGATTTCATGAAATGTTAGTTAGCTCCTCATCAAAATGAAAATCTGGTAGTTAGCTCCTCATCAAAATGAAAATCTGGTTATTTTCTTGATAGAAAAACCTTATATTCTGTAATTTGTGTTGCTTTATCTAAAACAGCTTCCTTGTTTCCTTAGTCATCGCAAAATAAATAATAAACATGCGCGGATCTAGAGGGTTTGGGTGGGCTGTGTTCTGACCCCACGGAACTTGCAGGCTTTTTAAAATGTATTTACAAGAACAACAAAAAATAAACTTGTCACTAAGGCACATCTTTAGGTTTTTTTTTAAAGGAGAAAAGTTTCAAAGTGTCTCTTGTCATATTTCCTTGAGAAAATGCTGTCCACAGTTCTCGCCTACTTCAGTCTTTAAATATGTTAGCTAAATTTTTTTTGAAATATTGCATTTCTTTAATTCTTTTGTCGATGTTTTTGGTCTGTATTATCTGAAAGAAAATTCCACTGAAATTTGTTGTTTTCTGTAACTTTTTAGGAAATACCGGAGGAATACGCAAGTTTAATTTATGACGTAACAATTAGCATTTAGAAAGGCATTTGAGAAAAAACGAATTTATTTTGGTTAAAATTGATTAAACAATTCAAAATGTAGGCGATTAATTTTTATTTTTTAATACACTTTGATATTTTAGAATCCACGGCAAGATAAGGATTAAAACTGTCCCTCAACTTGCTTGGAATTTGCGCTTCATGAAATATGTCATGTATAGGTGACAACTGACGTAAATGTGATTTACAAATTACTAGCACAAAACGTAAAAACATTCATCAAAATAATTTTACATGTAATGAAAATCAATATAAGCATGGATAATCAGGGAAACAAAACTAAAATTAATATTGTAAAATGCATCCAATTAAATATTTCAGTTTTTATTTCATTTTACCTGCCTTTGATTCAAAGTTGTATTTAAAATCATTATGATAACTTCAGGAAAATAGTAAGATTTTGAAAGTGAGAAATTCTCATTGCATTGAAAAAATCGATACTTTGAGGACATTTTTTTTTTTTACAAATTATATCTATTACACTTATTCATCATGTGTCCAATAGAAAAAAATCTTAAAGAGCCCAAAATAATCGCTCCACAAATAAACCCTACTATACATTATATATAGTAAATTGAAAACAAAAGCTTCTCTTCCCTTACTTGGGGGGGAGGGAGGATCCAACTGCTATTACGACAGTCAAGTTAATTCAGGAAATCTGTGCCCTCCGCTTATTGAAAAAAGAAAAGAATGCGCTGATTTGAAGGTGGGGATGGGGCCGAGGGGGCACTTTAAAAAGGGCGGGAGGGGCCATAGGGGGTTATGGTATAAAACTTTAATTGCCAAATACAAAAGCTTGAAATATCGCCTGGAAATGAGAATTTTACACACACTCGGAATGTAATATTGATTTACGACCCTGACCTTTGACCTTTAGACCTCGTTAATAGGGTTCTCTCTTAATTAGGTCATAGGGAGTTGTATATATATACTGTATGAAATGTTATTTTGAGATACTGTGTTTAAACGAAAGTGTAATAGACAGACAGAACTACAGATAGGCGGACAGACCAAAATTAATATCCCCCACTTTCAACTGGAGGGCATAGGCATCGGGACCGGGGGGGGGGGGGCAGGGGAGGCTTAGCCCCCCACTTCTTTACAAATATATACATTATACATATATTACATGGCTTCGAGGGCAGCATACCAGAATATTTGCCCCAAGGTGACAGGAAAGCCCTGGAGTGTTATGTCGCCCGATGCCGCAGGCAGAGAGCGACATAACACTCCAGGGCTTTCCTGTCACCGAGGGGCAAATATTCTGGTATTGCTGCCCGAGAATTAAGCCATGTAATATATGGTATATAACATTTTGAAGCATTGAACCCAAATCGATCATCGAACATATTTATATTTATTGAACACTATGTACACATATGTACTTTGAGTATAATTCCGAAATATCCCGTCCTGTTTCATGGCAGAATGTTTTCAGTATGCTGACACTTGTGTTGATAACCTTTGTTGTATTTAAAGAATTTTTCTCCTCAATTAAAATATCTAATATCCTTTGAATTCAAATAAACTGATCGCAGACGTTGTCTCGACTTTTTAACTTTCGCGGAACTGTTTACGTTTGCTTAGCAACTGCCTCTGTGAATTTCGAACCCGACGTAATTAATATGCAGAATGATTGCACGCGAGGGAACATAACTGTGTTCGGGAGGGCAACATAACTGTTTCCGGTGGAACATAACTGTATCCGGCGTGATTCAGCAGTTTTTCGGGCATATGGATAAAGATATTATATTTGTGATATAATGGGAAAACTTCTTCAAAAATGTTATTATATAAATATAGCCCTTTGTTGAGGTCGATCTATAGATATATCGACTTCACAGAAAAGCATATCAACCGAGCATGAAGTGCGAGGTCGATATGCTTTTCTGTGAAGTCGGTATATCTATGGATTGACCGAATTAAAGGGCTACATTTGTTATATTATTTTTTATATAGATTGATAAAAAAAAGTGAAAATAATAAGAACATGTCATTGTTATGACTCTCACCAATTAAAGAACATAAAAATACTATACAAGTTGAAGTAAACATTTTTTTCAGAAACATCAAGTGATATTGAATTTCTATATTAGCTATAATTGCAAAATCAGTACTATTTTTGTTTTATAGAAAATTATCTCCATTTTAAGAAACATCAAGTCGATATGCATTTCAGATTCTATAAATCGTAACTCAAGTCTTTATGCTGTTATATACTTAATCATGTGATCATGTTTGAGCCAATCAGACAGCTTGGAATAAATGATTAAAATAATATACACCTGTATAATAATATAGGCATTGAAAATTGGGGTTTACCTTTTTTTCTTGGTTTAGCCCCCCCCCCATTTTCAATTAGCCCCTCTCCCCACTTTCAATTTGCTTTCGACGCCTATGGGGGTTGGGGTTGGGGTTGAAGAGCATGGTTAATTATATCATTAAGAAATAATACTCGGGTCTTTTTTGATAAGGATACCTTCATACCTTGATATCTTCATCGTTTGGAGTAAGCGGATATTTTTGAATTTTGTAATATAAATAAATGTTGTTCTCTGCTGTACTCTGCTTACCACTGTTCTTCTTTCTTGAACTGATAATGCCAGAGAAAAAATCTTGTTGTAATTGCAAATTATAAAAGGTCCAGGTACATGTATCGATATAATAGATATCTACGAATGAACAAAATGATGACATACATGTATACTTTCGAGTGCGTGATAGCAGACAAAACCACAGGCCTTTGGATCGCTTAAAAAAAAATTGTGTGGAAAAAAAAAATAAAGGTATGGAACTCTTACACAGGGTACCCAATTTCGCTAATAAAATATTTTTTATTCTAATGCTCTAGAATTCTACTTTATATTTAAATCTATTCATAGATAAACATTTTTCAATTCTACCAAAGCTCATTCCGAAATTCCATATATTTGTTGAGATATTCTGAAATCAATTTAAAAAATGACCTACTTTCTTTTACTCGACATTAGCTTGGGCCCTGGTCATTCACATGTAAACAGACGGTGTTTGAAGTGCAGCGAAGAGTTGCATAGTATTTGCAAAACCTTTAAACAATTTAAAGTTGATTTCTTACTCCAGATTGTAACGTTAAGTCCGGAATAATTCCTTTCGCGAAAAATTAATTTGAAAACTTGTGTATCAACAACTGCACCGCCATGTCGATATGAATGTAAATGAAGCCATGGTAGAACGAATTTTTCCCGGAATGCATTATATACTGTGGAATCATCAATATTCGTGGGGGTCCAATATTCGTGGATTTCGTGGGTCTACCTTATCCACGAATTTACATCCCCAGGACAATTATTTTGACAACATATTTATCCATTGAATCCTTTTTATGTACGGGTTACCAACGAAATTACTTGCCCATGAACCAACAAAATTTTGCTTACTCACGAACATTGGCCCCCACGAATTAAAATGATTCTACAGTACCTTTCGATTTCAAAACAATTAGACCGCTAAAATGTTGTTTGTGACTTAGTAATCAAGTTCTTTCAAATGACATCAAGATCAATGAATTTGTGACATTAACTGTGACCTATAAGCTAAAAATGTTTTTTTAAATCTGTTGCCGCCTGGCGCATAGTGTTTCACAAACACATCTTGTTTTTTATCATTTATGTCCCCTACCTCTTCCCACGACACAATTATGATTCCCAACATTAATGTCTCTCACTTCTTCCCACCTCTTCCCAACATCAGTATCCTCAAGCTCTTCCCAACATTAGTGTCTTCCACATCTTCCCAACGTTTAAGTGTCTCCCACTGCCTCCCAACATTAATTACTCTCACGTCTTCCCGCCTCTTCCCAAACCAGTATCCTCAAGCTCTTCCTATCATTAATGTCTTCCACATCATCCCAACTTAAGTGTCTTCCAATTCTTCCCAACATTAATGTCTCTCATCTCTTCCTAACATATTTTGTTTCCCACCTCATCCCAACATCAATGTCCCAAACCTCTTCCCACAATAATTGTCTCCCACATCTTTCTATCTTTCCTAACATTAATTTTCTCCCATCTCTTCCCACTACTTAATTTTCCCACATCTTCCAAACACGAATGTCTTCCTTTTCTTTCATTTCTTCTAAACATCTCATCCATACACTGTCAGGTTTTAAAGCATTAAACATTACACCTTTTCCTAAAGATAAACAATCAAAACAATTTCATAATTATTTTATTAAAATATTATTTTTCTATATGCTAGTCTTTCACTATAGGTTGAATATAAATGTCAAAGAATTTAATTTGATAACATTAAAGAATTTTGAATGATAAGCTGATACACGTAGTTAGGTTCAACTAACTAAAGTATATCAAATTAAAGTGTGATTATTTTCAAGCACAAAATTACGAGAGCATTACAATTTTTTCTTGGGTAGTTGTCTTCAACAATGTTATTGTACTTATAGGATGTAGCAAAGATCCCTTTGTACCCGTGAGATACAGCAGAGATACAATAGTACTCATAGGATGTAGCAAAGATGTCTTTTTACCCGTCTTTGTACCTGTGAGATACAGTAACGATATCATAGTACTCATTTGATGTAGTAAAGATGTCTTTGTTCCCGTGAGATATAGCAAAGATGTCATATTAGTCATTTGATGTCGCAAAAATGTCTTTGTACTCATAGGATGTAGCAAAGATGTCATTGTACTCATGGAATGTACCAGAAATGATATCATGGAATCCGTGAGATGTAGGAAAGATGCCATTGTACTCATGGGATGAAATATATGGAGATAACGAACAGTATTCAAACTCAAAAGTCCATAAAACAATACAAAGTAAGAGCAGAGCAAACTCGGACCTCCAAAACATCAGAGGTGGGATCAGGTGTCATGGAGGAGGGAGCTTTCCCTGCTGACCGGTCACATCCGCCGTGTGCTCCTTGTCATGATTGGGGAAAAATTCGGAAAATCGGGAGAATCCGCCGTCAAATCAGTGTGTAAATAATGGACTAACAATTAGTATGAAAAATGTCAGTGCACATTTTGCTGTAGCAAAAATGTTATTGTACTCATTGGATGAAGCAAATATGTCTTTATGCACGTGAAATATAGCAAAGACCCCATTGTACTCATGGGATGTACATGTGGAAGAGATGCCAGTGGAGTCGCGGAATAGAGTAAATATATCACTTTATGTAGACTTTCATAAATATTTTCTATGAGGGTTCCTTTTTTTTTTTTTTTTACACATCCTCTATGTTCACATATTCAGTCATATATTCTCAAATAATAACCCATGATAGCCTGATTCCACCTTTTATATAATCATTTTATTCTCAAAATATCAAAAGTAATGGCTAATCCTTTTTTGTTTACTGAAACATTTGATAAACAACTGAATTTGAGAATTTTTTTAATTTAACTTGGGAGCATTGATTTCTCAGACTTACGTTTTACGGCGGCGACTCCAAGAATATACCATCTCAGTGCACTTGACATCGAATTCCCCGATTTCCTCTTCATTTATGGTAGCTCAGTCGTAGAGCGTTCTATCCGTGATAGGAAGGATGGGAGTTCATATCTCGGCCGCGACTGCCCTAAATCGATAAAAAGAGGTACATGTAGCATCTGCTCTTCGCCATACGCTCTGTAATTTGCAGTGAGAAATGTGGGTCCTTCGGACAAGACCTTAAACATCGAGGCCACACGCTACGGCAGATGTTGGCACAATGAAGATCCCTCTCTGCTCAATGACCATGAGTGCGAGTAATGGTCAAAATATGAAGCCCTTCACTGGTAAATTATGATGTCTCTATTTACATGAAAAATTCTCGAATGAAACACGCAATCAATGACCTAACAATCAGTATGTACAACTGTACTAGTATAAAGCCAGTCATCATTTGACTTAATGATAAATTGCAATTGCTGACAAGGTAATTGCACTGACCACAGAAATTACAAAATGATGACTTAAAAGACTGCTGATATTCTTGCATTATCAATTTGTTTGTCAATAACTTGCCTCGTTTAAGAAATTGGTCACACATAGAGCATGTTCTTTCTTATTGAATCAACCAAGACATATAATCCACGTGCAGGAGACAAAGGTTTATCGCTGTATTAGTAAATGAAGTTGACGATTGAATAGTTAACCACATTTATCATAAAGCTTTGTTATTAGATAACCAATAACGTCTTTTCAAGAACAATATCCAAATAGGATATAGAATATGATAATATATACAATAATATGTAAAATATTAATAAAATACAATTCATAACACTCATTGATTATATATTTTCTTTCTCAAAATATTCCAATTTCCCTGTGTCGAAATCTTTATTTAGGTTGGGGTAAATCTTGGATCAACTTGTAAATCGACGCTGTTTCTGCCTTTTTATGCCTTTCTCTAACTTTAACGTATGATAACTCTGTCTCACTAATCTCGATTGAACATTTACTAATCTGGTTTGCACATTTCTGTAATTCTAATAAGTTAATCATGAATTAACTTTATGTTATTTATACTCACAATAGTATTTTATCTTCATAACCAAGGATATGAAAACATCTTGCATGACCTATAGCGTCTGTCAAAAGGAGAACGAATATATATGGTAAATATTTTGTAAGAGCCCCTTTGTTTGGATAATTAACCGAAATTCAGAAAAAATGATAGAATGCGAGGGACGAATTGCTCTCTATCATGTTATAAGACGAGCCAAGTAATTAACTTCATCATGTGTTAATGAATGTAAGTAACGAGTTTGATTTAGAATATCAGATGCCTCTCCTATGTTATACAACATCATGCGCAGCTAGTTTATCATTTATCATTCACCAATCAAATCATCCATTGTTTATATAATCGTAGTATTTAAATGGTATCCAAATTATTTCTGTCATTCTTTTATTCTGTATGCAAAAGGGTAAGTTCAAATCCAAATATTGTTGATGTCTTTATTACGAAACTATCTATGTTTACAAAGTGTGTTAAATTTGTTCATAATACTGTCTCTAGCGTGAAAATTGCTTTATGCTATTTAAATGAAAACTTTTTCTATGTAGCATATTTAGTATATTTTGCAATATTTCAAAAATATCTTCACAAATGTTTTAAATTTGATATTCTATAGAAACCTTCTTGGAAAAAATCGTATCGATAAAAACAATTTATAAAAATATGCCTGAATAACATTTGACTTAAACTTAAAAGTTTTTCAAACATTTTTTTTTTCTCGTACGATTCTTCTGCTTTCTAAACAACAATTATCACGTGACTTTGAGAAACCACGCTGATTGGTTGTTGATTTACACAATAAATTAGATACTTATTATTTCACTACATCACAAAAATGATAGTATTAATCGTAAATAAAAGTACTGGATTCAATTTATTAGAGCGGGTAGGAAAACTTATAAAAGGACATTTCATGAATGCACTAGTATGTGCATTCTGAAGTGATTGGGGGGAGGGACCCTTATTAACTGAATGTTTTCAAAACGTTGTGTACCACCTTGTTTCTGTCCTAATTGTTATTAGTGACTTATTAATGACTTAATCGTAATGATAAGGAGACGAATTAAACAAAATTGGAGTACACTCGTCTAAAAATAAATATTTCAAAACAGCTTTCTATTAAGTGCAGGAAGAACATGTATGATCGTTTTGAAGTTCAGTAAATATCTTAATTTTAGTTTTATTATTATTTTTCTCAGACAATAGGAAAAGAATAAGTATGACGAGTAATTCAATTCACCCAGAGTCTGTTGTGACAAAATTTTATCGATGTGACGAAACCAAATCTTTGGATTCAAGTATATCTCAGCAATCAATTCGTAGCATTCATGAAGTTCTTTTCCAGAAAAGAAGCAGTTATTCCTCTTCCAGAGGAATTGCCAATCACTGGAAAATGATAATGATTATTTTGATACCTGTATTATCTCTTATGTCCCTAGCCACAAACAGTCTCTTAGAAGCGGCAAAAGTTAAAAGGGCCTCACTGGAGTCCATTCACGATGTCAAAGTTGCTCATTTGTATGCAAACTTGATCCAAATGTTACAAAGAGAAAGGGGAATCTCCTCGAACTTTTTAAGCACTTATGGAGATAAGAACCCCTTGTATGATACGATGATGACAGCAAGGAAGAACACAGATCAAGCCTTTAACAAAATACCTCCGAATCATGATGCAATTTACATGAATGGGATCCTCCACACCATTTTAGAAGTACATGAAAATATTAATTTATCCCGAAGGAAAATTGAAAATGGGTCAGATTCTCTTGAAGATCATCTCAATTTCTACACCGAGATTAACAATGGATTAATGAGCGTCATGTTTGATGATATTTACCTTTCAGAGGAGAAGAACTGTGTTTTGGACATTGTGGCATTTACATCACTTGTAAGATGGACAGATATTATTGGCCTTTTGCGTGCTAGAATAGCATCCCAATACGCAACATGTGATTTCACTTCAGAATCATTGCAGAATTACATGCTGCTGAGTGGCGAAGCAATGGGTTATAAAAATATTTTTACGCATTACAGTCTAGAAATTGAAACTGCATTCTCAATGGAAAATCAAAGCACAGAAAAATATCTCGAGAATGTCAGGAGATTTGCTTGGTCTAAATCATTTCTGAACTCGTGTAAAACAAAATCGAAGGCAGAACGCTTATCATTAAGTGTAATATATTTTCAAAACATGACAAAATTGATCGATTTCGCTTTTGAGACCCAGCAATTGCAGTCCAAGGTCTTGACAAGAAAACTCTTTGAAATAAGAAAAGATGCCGAGTTCCATTTCAACGTCTATCTCACTGTCCTGGTCATTATAACCTTCGTTAGCATCATTTTAACAGTATGGTATATACTATGTATCGAGAACATGACGTTTAAGATTGCCAATAATGCTATTATAATTAGGGCTAAGTCACAAGAGTTGGCTGAAGAAAAAATGGTAACAGAAAAACTCCAATATCAAATGTTACCAACAAAAATTGCCACAGCCTTAAAAGAAGCACGGACTATCATATCTGAAAACTTTGAAGACGTGACCATTTTCATCAGCGACATAGTGAATTTTACAGAGCTTGGAACTAGAAGTTCAGCTAGAGAGATATTTGATCTACTTAACAATTTATACGGGTAAGTCTATGTACGATTGGTCAAAATTCTAGTGGACATGCTGTCTTTCTCTGTTAAGACATTCGAAGACGTTAACTTACATTAACTGATAAAATATCTACATAACGCATATGCTTTATTGATACAGTAACTGTCACTTACTGGGGCACATTTCTAACTTTACAACATATACATGCATTGTTTAAATTTATCTACTATTTATTTACACATGTATACATACTCTAGGTTTACTTTTGTTACTTAATTTGATGTAAATCTTAATCTTTTTATTTTCTAACTAAGGTTATTTGACAACATGACTAAGACATACGAAGTTCTAAAAATAGAAACCATGGGAGACTCTTACATGGTAGCGAGTGGAGTACCTGATCGAATTGGCAAAGCGCATGCGTCCAAAATTTGCTCTTTTGCACTTGCCATTCACAACGTTATGAAAGGATTCTGTGTTCCGAAAACATTTAAAAGTCGTGAATCAATTCAAATTCGCGTTGGAATTCATTCAGGTATGATATTCATTGTTAAATATAATTTGTTAGCTCACTCTCTTTTTCTATAAGTACGAAAACAGTCTTGAACTTTCTTTTTGCGACCAATCGACACGGATGCTTTCTCCTAATAAAAGCTGACCCCACTCTGTAACACCGGAGGTCCATGTTTTATGCCCTGCTCACAGAATTGTACCTTTGTACCCGCTATATTTTCTTGCTATTGGATGTCTTCAAAAATTTTCTATTGATTGTTTTCGATTCAAAAAATAAAAGCAAATATATATATATATATAAACAAACAAACAAAAAAAAAAAAAAAAAAAAAAAAAAAAAAAAAAAAAAAAGAAAAACCAAAAACCAAACTTTCCGTAATTGTTCTAGATTTTAAAGTTCTTTCTAATGCTTGTATAGACAAATATCTGGACGCTCAGCAGTAACCTCTGACAAAATAAACTTAATTTTAATTTTTTTTTTCGAAACATACATAAATATGTATACATGTATATGCATAAAATTTTATTTTCTCACAGGTCCCTGTATAGGCGGAGTGCTAGGCCTGAAAGTGCCCAGATATTGTTTGTTTGGACAAACAGTAAACACAGCAATAACACTTAAATCTAAAGGAAGAGGTTTGTGACAACGTGTCATCACATTTGTAATTTTTTTCAATTTTTATTATGTTGAAAAAAGAAACTCGGGTTCAGTTTAGATCAGTTTTTCTTTATGAAAATGGCAAGTTGGTCGGAGTGAATACTCAATGCACACTGTCAATTACACTCAGTTGTTCTATGTTTTTTCTTCATTATTTATTCGCAGGAGGAAAAATCCATTTAAGCGACAGTACGTACCAATTTATTAAAGATTCCGGATATTTTACTGTTTTTGAAAGAGGGTTCGCAACAACCAAGGTAAAGATAAAAATTTCTTTAAAGTTTCATTGGAATATACTTAGTATGGATACATTTTTATACGTAAACATCTTCCTGTCATATTCCAATGAAATATGCTGTTTCTAAAGTAAAAAGTGAAGAATTAAGTTTGAAAACGTAAATGTGTTTAAAAATTGAGAATCAAATATTGTATATTAAAATCAAGGAGGGAGCCTTTTATAGTATACATGTATAGTCATGTATTTGCTTATATGTATTACATATCAAGATGTAAGAAATTTAAAAATTCATATTTGTCTTTTCTTATTGTTATAATTGTACAATTCTGAGAAGAAATTGAAAAAAAATTGAAATCAAACAGGTTCCATATTCTACGGAAATGTGAAAATATACCCTCTTAGAATTATATTACATAGCAATGAATTTATTTTTTTAAACAATCAAAGACTTAAAGGAAATGTCCAAAGTGACTGATATTAATCATTTCTGGAATAATTTCAAAATATATCAACAAATAAGATTTCCCTTTAAAATTCAAATTTATTAGCTTTTGAAACTTTTCAATCCTTTCTCTCTTACTAATCAGCGAAACTCTTCGACTTTGTATCAGTTTATACATTTCAATGACTACTTCACGAGATGTGAAATAAGAAAAAAAAAATATTATTGAAAATAAAATAGGCAAAATCATATTTAAATAGATATTTATTTCAGGGAAATGGAACTATCAAGACTTACTGGCTGGAATCAGCATCAGAGATGTGAAGGGCTGTACATATTATGAATACTGGATCAATTGTTATCCTTCCTTTCTTCTTTTTTAATTTTCATATATATCTGCAAGTGTAAATATATTTTTCATTAACTTGTTATAGTTAAATGACAACTCCATGTAGTGTTAATAATAAGACCTGGTACTGTTTGTGCATGCCAATTTGTTATACTCGAAGTATACTGATTCGATCTCCTCGTATCGGACTCTCACAACGACAAAACATTTATATCTTATATATAGACAAACCTTGGTTTGATGATGTAGAATCATGGGTCAAAATACATCATCAAAACAACTTGACGTATGATAAAAAAAAAATAACTGTACACAATGGGACCAGGTCAGACCAAATAATTAGATACATGCATGGCAACTTCAAAGGTATAATCTGAAAGCTGCATGGATTCCAAAAAAAAAAAAATAAATAAATAAAAACAAAAATAAATGAAATATTTAGAAATGTATCAACCGTTCAAAGCAGTCGATATACATGTGCTTCATAAATGTGTTGTGTGTGTGTGTTTTATATATGAATAAATTGCTTACAAAATGTTAAGGTAATTCATTAAAAAAGAATGAGAAAAATCTCTGCCACATGCAAGCTATATAAAGCCTATTGCTACCTTTTCCATGAATGAATATAATAAAACTAGTCGACCTGAATCAATATAAATTTTCATTTCATTTTAACTTATGCAGTATACTATTAACTAATTTACTTTAAACCTGCATGCGTAATTTTTTTTTCATATTTCCGAAGTTTCTGCATTTTATCAAATGTATGTTAGCGCAACGTTCTTTGTGTGTATTTATATACAGGCGATTTACTTCACTTTAATTTATACACCTTTACGCGTTACATTTTTGACTGACAAAATTATCTACTATATTTACATCCACTGAGTATTTTCTCCTTTATTTCTTAAGAAAACTCATTGCGTTAATCATTGCATGAACTACACTAGGCATATTACCTGTACAGATTTCAGTGGCTGTTACATCAATAAAACCTACGCATCATTTACAATAATAAATCTTTTTAATCCTACTTTATATGATTATTCAAACAGACATAAATATAAACAATAAAATGTCTTTCTTTGCTTGTTAGTACGGGATGAATATCGCAGCTATTGCAGAAAAAAATTATATAACCCACTTACGCTGGTTATGTATTTCTTCTGCAACAGCTGCGACATTCTTTCCCATACTAACAACCAAAGAAAGCAATTTATTGTTTAAATATTTCGAAAGAAGCATTACTAACTACATTTTTAAAGCATAAATAGTCAATGTCCTTAAGCGCTGTATTAGTACACAATTAAGTTCATATCAAATGTATATGATATAATAATTTAGATGGCTACAGCTTACATGTTAATATATATCGTGTTTGTTTATAATACTGTTGTAGAATAATTTGACTAAAGTAGCCTCAGAAATATTGCTATTCATTTTATTTTTTAAAGAGTGATATCTTAGATTAGCTAAGCTTGAATCACAGAAACATGTAAATGGAATTTATTTAAAAAAAAAATAATAGGGAATATCTACAAGTAGATGGTGCGATTTGATATCGGTTGTATCCAACGAGTTTAAACGGTGTATATTCGTGAGTCTTATCGAGCGAATGTACATGAATTCAACAAGTTGGATATAGCCAATATCAATTCGCACAATTATAAATGTTCTATTTATCTCAAAAGATTTTTGATCTTTTACAAAACTTTGAGAATACCCCTATAAAACTATTTGAATGAAATTAATGACGCTTAAATTGATGATGTCGCAATTTTGATAATGTCTTGGCGAAAGAAATAAGATCATGTCAAAAAGTTAAAAATCTTTGCTGTCTGCGTCTTTAAAAAACATGTACATGTATTACAATCTGTTGGAGATTTATTTCAGAGAAATATGTTGGTATGAGGGATGATGGATGTTACTCTGGTGTCATTCTTTGTTCGGTGGAAATGCAAACGGTGGTAGGATACCTGAACAATATAAATTCATGATAAGTTACACATACTATTTTATAGGAATACATATTACGAATATGACAAAGCATTTTTGAAAGTGAATATGGAGCTAACGGGCACAAATCAAGCTTAAAATCCTATTTGTTACAGTTTTCAGGTTAGCTTGGACTTTTAGTAAGGCGTGGCATTCTCGGTGCAACATATTAAGCGTCTGTCAAATGGCGAATAGATTCTCAATGGTTAAGGAATTAATAACATCAGGAACTTTAAATTGTTGTTGACAACGATGAAACGACTTAAACCCTGCCTCTGTGCCGTGCGAGAACTTTTAATTGGCTATTTGCTACACCAGATAACATTTGGTCGAATTTCTATCCTATAAATATTTCAGTAGTGATGGAAAGCTGTGAAAATTTCAGAAGCTAATTAGGAAACGTCGAGAATGCCACGCTTTACTGAAAGTCCAAGCTTAACTGAAAATTGTCCTAAAAGTTACAATCTGTTCACAGACAACTTGGATTTTTAAGAACATCAGAGATGAGATCAGGTGATATAGAGGAGTAAGCATCCCTTGTCGAATAGATACACACGCCGTTTCTTGTTAATATTGGTAAAACGGAAAAATCCGTCGTACTTCAATTTTTAGATAATGGCCAAACAACTGTAAAGAAAAATGTCAGTCAGCATACAATCGAATTAGTGATAGAGTCTGCAGACAATGTTATTGTTTCTACTACAAAAATGGCAAACTGATTACTGTTCCGTTATTTTGAATGTTCATTTTGACATGCTCTCATAATTTTAAAGCAATCTTAAAAAAATAATGAAGGTCAGCTTATATTTTTATACTAAATACTTTAATAAGGTTTAAAGAACATGTTTGATCAATTAAAAAAGGAATTGCCATCAGATGCAATTTTTCTGTAAATCGAACCAAGGTATACCAGTTTTAATTTTATATTGTTTTGAAGCAGAATTTATTAAAATGTTAGAACATGAAAAGGAAAAGGATCATTTGTTGTTTTTCAATTCAACATGCCTTCTATCAATTAACACTATTTTTTTTTAAATGTTTTCATTTACGGAATTAACTGTTACATCATACTTTGTCTGACACTTTTTTTCCATACGAATTGTATATAAATTTCCTCTTTACTCGGTCTTGGTAATGAGGTCAGATGGGTTTAAACACACAACATTAACAAATTAAAATGTTTGATTCCCACCTATAGAACAGCGTTTGCGAAACAAAGTTCGAAAAAATAAGATAACAAGCAGCAAACAGCAATCCTTTTTTCTACCCCTAGAGATAATCAAGCTGATTTCATTGTATGAAACATGGATCCCTAAAAACATCAAAAGATTGATCTGGTTCAATGGTGATCGAAGTTCATTTCCTGTCCATTTATCAATGGACAGTTCTTTTAGAATAAAATTCAAAAATGGTCAGAGGATAAACCTTCTCATAGTTTTCTATAAATTCAAACGCTTATCAGAAAAAAATATACTGTCTCTTTTATTTATATTGTTGTGATTGTTCTGTAAGACATCACCGCATGGCGGTGTGGTAAGAGCGTTTTCTGTCTGAGTAAAGTGTTTTTTGTTTTGCAGATTAGATAATATATTTTTGAGTATAACAGTAACTTGATCCTCAGAATTGTATCGAATTTCTGTAAAAATGATAAATTTAATATTATAGCCCTCTAGCTACAATAATCAAATATATGAAAATCAATACGTTTGTGACAAACACTACTAGTATACCTTTAATTCATTAAAAATTTCTTTCAAGGAACATTTTGATTCGTGAGTAAAAAAGAAATCACCTATATGTACTATGCCATCAGTTTCAGAGAGTGGATATATAGATGCAGAGGTACTGTAAGCAATGAGCTCACTAAATGATACCCCCACCTCCAATACTGTGATAATGGCAAAGTCCATCTTTTGTTCTCGTAGACCCAAAACAAGTGCCAGATCAAAAAGGAAAATAGGATTCGCACAAAAGAGTTAAGCAATAAAAAATCTGTGAAAATACATGTATCATTAAATTTTATTCTGTGGTATAGTAGGAGTTAGTGGATAAGAGATGGACACACTTCAATATTCTTTTAAGAATGGCAGTGTCCATGTCGTGCTATGGGAAACCCAAAATATGTATTGGATCAAAAAGTACAATAGGAGGTGCACATGGCACTATGTAACAAAGATTCTGCGAATCATTCAGTGGTATAAGAGGAGATACTGATAAGAGATGGGTACACCAAAGCGTAATTGACGGACGAACAGACGGACACATGGACCAAAAGACGGACGGAGATCCCTATCACTATTTACCCTACTACTTTTTAAGCAGGGGGTACAATAATGAACGGTGATGAGTCTCTAGCAAATCCTACAAAAGATGCAACTCTATAAAAGGACATTAAACCAAGATCCTAAAAAGTCCAGACATTGAACTAGATTTATAGGAGGAATATGCATAGACTATTGACCAATCATACCCTGTGTTAGCCCTTTGTATTGAATGTCTTATTATTAAATTTAAGTCCTTACCATTTGTATGAATTTTATCATGAATTATAAAACCCAGTAAGATTCATATTCGCTTACAAGATGAATATGTCAACGACATAATGTACGAAATGCTGACTTAAAACGAGGTTTGCTGAAACCCTGTAACATCAACTTATCTGTAAGTAGTCTGCCTGTTCAAAAAATATTCTCGCTCGTACATGTACGTGTTTCTGTGTATCGAATAGGCTTTGAAACATCAACTCATTACACAAGTGTAAGCTGAAAATTGAAACATAAGTTAGGAGTGCTGGGGATGGGAAAACTGAGTTCATTTCATTTGTCACACGGCTCAGTTGAAACTTTGTATTTATTATCAATATTCATTTGAAGTCATCCAAATATGAAACAGACCTGGCAGATTTTGCAATAAGATTTATTTCAATTTCACTTAGGTATATCGAGTCGATGTAAGATTTGCAAGCAATTATTAGTCCCCTACCGGCAGTGAAATCGAAGGGGACTATAAGTTTTCTCTGCGTCTGTCCCTCCGCCGGTCGGTCCCCATGTCTGTCTGTTTGTCTGTCTTTTTGGTTTTCCGCACTTTTTTTCTAAACGCTTGCAGATATTGAGGTGAATTTTGGTATGTGAGTGTATCTTGATGAGTTACAGATTATGTTTGAGTGTCGTTTCGCTTCATTGATTTTTGTCAGAATTATAGCATTTTTAATTTTTTAGAGTGTTTTAAAATCTTGTTCGTGCTGCGCTAAATTCCTAAGGTCAACATGGTAAACATGAAGCGAGAGAAAGAAGTTGAAAAAATGGGTTGAATTTTCGTCTTTTGTGTGGATTTTTTTTAGGTTAACGGAACGCAAAACAAAAATTTTTGAAATCAAGCAGTTTTACCTTGGTCATAACTTTTGCATATTATAGAAAGACATCCTAAAGAAAAAGGGGAACCGGGAAGGGCTCAGAATGCTTGTTGTTAACTGTTATTCATGGATGTTAGGATAAATATGTTTAATTTAAACTCTAATTAGCACATTGTAATACCTACACCCTTCTTGACGCCATAACTCATATTTAGTGTTAATGAAAAGAAATCAATTTGATTTTTAAGAGTAGACTGGACGTAATAATATATAAACTAATCGATGCCACATTTTAGCTATATGTGAAAATGAATCTTTCCGCCGTTAATATATGCTGACGACTGACAGCAGGAAGCTGGCATCACTTTTTGATTTAAGACATATTTGTTCTTGACCAATCCTTTTCTTATTATAAAGATCTAAATATACGAATAGAACACACAGAGGAAGGACTCATTCAGATCGGCAGAATGTTGATAAAACAATATTGATACCAACTGATTATTATCGTACCCGCAGTCGGTATTTACGTTTTTACCCATACTTACAAATAAAGATTTAACACTTGAATTGCTTAAAGTAAATCCATCCAGCAACCGTTTCCTTCTATTTGTTACCTACGCGATCGGGAAAACATCAATGTATTTGTTATTTAATATACAAAGTTAAATTGCAAATGTTTTGTAATAAGTATTGGATTTAAACGTAGTAGTAGTTTAATGCTTTTAAAGGTATATGTAGTAGTTAATGCGTTAAAATTAAGTCATTTATGCATTTAATCGCTGTTATAAATGCGTTTAAACGCAAAAAAGTTTTGCGTGTAGAGACAATTTTTTTGCGTTATTATTATTATAAAACTTAGTACAAAACCGTGCAAAAGACTGGATTTACCTTACCGGTATACCGATATATTTTATTTCTTAAATTATGCTAAGGTACTTCTAAAATAAGTGTTGTAAAAGAACGGCATCCTAGGAGTGAGTCAGACATGTCTCAAACATTGTAAATTCGTTTTCATGATTGATTGATTGATTAAATATTGTTTTACGTTCCTTTTAAGAATTTTTCATTTATTTAAGGACTTTATTTATATACCGGGGAAGGACGTACTTCAAATTAACACCTTAACTCGACACATAGTACCATTAAGCAAGGTGGGTTCCTAATCGTCCCTACGCCTGCCTTTCAACGATCTTCTGGTCGCGGAGCAGATGTAACATTCAATGGATCTTTTGTCAAATACTCACAATAACTGAATGACCATGTTTTCCCTTTTGTTATTCTTTTGCACTTTGAAGCAATATCTACAAAGAAGTAGAATGGATTTGTAAAAAAAAAACAAAGAAGATAAATGATTTTTATTAGTCTAGGACAAAATTTGAAGTTATCCATCGGTAAGTGAAGGTGTCTCTATAAAGAGATAAAAAAATTCTCGAGAGAGACGTTAAACAACATACAAACAAACAATAATTATTGTGTGTCAACGCGAGGATTTTTTCTGTTTAAGCGTATAGTTCATTACTTTTAAATTAAAAAAAATGAAGACCAGCAGTGTTAAAAATATTTAGGTGAGAGTTATTGCCTATGGGCAACAGTTGATGGCTTCTCCGTATACAATAGATTTCAACTGCTTATCAGATGAATGTTGGTTTTGACGGACTTATTCTTATAGTACCCGACTCACCACATACACCGTTAGTATATGAGTATGGGATTTTCAAATATGTTATGTATTATATCATGATATTGATACATGTAGTTCTGTTAAGAAGTAATACAATGGTCAACTTCAGGATCTTTGAATGCCTTTGTAAGTGATAGGTTATAGACAAAGTTGGAAAACTCTCTTCCAATCCCTTTAAGGGTATATTGTCCGTCGTCTGTACGTCCGTCCGTCTGTTACGCTTTGGGGGTACTCATGGGGTATCTTTAATGCTCACATGACCTCTAGTTTATTCTGTTTTTAGTTTTGAAATCACTCTCTTTATTCAAGTTTAACCCTCCATTGTAATAGATGTACACTGCCAAGGCCACCACAGACTGTCCGTTCGCAATTTTTTTTTATATACAATTTTTGAATGCAGCAGAGGATTAAAAAATATGATCCCACGCCTTATACAAAAATTTGTGCATGCGTCTTCTTCCAAAATAACAATGTGTATAGAGGCCTGGATAGGGGGAGGTGGGTTAAACTTGTAATCCTCCTTTTCAGATCTAAAGTTATTTTGATAAGGATGAGGCTATTCGCTGTTACTAGAAATTGCAAAGATAAATAATTAACTTATTTAAGATTAATAACACTGTTAAATTTCATAATTTTTTCCTTTTTCATAACAATAATTGCAAAAATATGAGAAAGGTAACGAAACTGATTATCTCGAGGGGATGCATAGCAAAAACTTCTTCATCGCTGAGATAAAAACGGGGGGAAAATTATACAAGACACATGTATATGTATGGACTTTCAGTGCTTTGAGGGAATGGATATTTAGATCGTGTTTATAAACTGTAAGATACCGACTCGGTCTAGAACGAAGCTAAAAGCAATCAAAATACTTTATGCAAGTGATGAGAGGACATTTGTCTGTATAAAATGTTTACAAGGAAAAAAAACGTAAAGGCTAAACATGAACTTAAAGTTGTAATTATAAGAATATTGGAATAATGTGAATTTTAATTTTAATGAAGATTTTAATATATTGTTGCAAATTGGAGAAAAAGTATTACATGTAGCAAATATGGTAATGATTGAAAAATTCAAATGCATAAATAATTGTTCGCTCTGAAAAGGTGGTTTACAAGTTTTACCCACAACCCCTTCCAAGTCCTTCAAACTCATTGTTATTATACCCGCACTTTCTAAAGAAAGTTCGGGTATATTGTTGTTACTCATGTCCGTCCGTCCGTCCGTCCGTCCGTCCGTCCGTCCGTCTGTCACACTTTTCTTCCCTGAACTCCTCCTACATTTTAAACAGTAGCTTAATCATCTTTTGGGAGATGGTTGGTGGGGTCATGTAGATGTGCATTAAGGTTTCGGAATTTTGATTTTGCCCCGGGGGGTCAAATGGGGGTCGAAAAATGACGTTTTTTGTGCAAAAAGTCCCGTCTTCCCTGAACTCCTTCTACATTTTACTCAGCAGCCTAATCACCTTTTGGGGGATGATTGGTGGTGTCATGTAGATGTGCAGTAAGGTTTCAGAATTTTGATTTTGCCCCAGGGGGTCAAATAGGGGTCGAAAAATGACGTTTTTTATGTAAAAAGCCCCATCTTCCCTGAACTCCTCTTACATTTTACTCAGCAGCCTTATCATCTTTTGGGGGATGATTGGTGGTGTCATGTAGATGTGCAGTAAGGTTTCGGAATTTTGATTTTGCCCCGGGGGGTCAAATGGGGGTCGAAAAATGATGTTTTTTATGCAAAAAGCCCCGTCTTCCCTGAACTCCTTCTACATTTTACACAGTAGCCTAATCATCTTTTGGAAGATGGTTGGTTGGGTCATGTAGATGTGCAGTAAGGTTTTGGAATTTTGATTTTGCCCTTGGGGGTCAAATGGGGGTCGAAAAATGACGTTTTTTATGCTAAAAGCCCTGTCTTCTCTGAACTTCTCTTACATTTTACTCAGCAGCCTTATCATTTTTTGGGGGATGATTGGTGTTGTCACGTAGATGTGCAGTAAGGTTTCGGAATTTTGATTTTGCCCCAGGGGGGTCAAATGGAGGTAGAAAAATGATGTTTTTTTATGCAAAAAGCCCCGTCTTCCCTGAACTCCTTCTACATTTTACACAGTAGCCTAATCATCTTTTGGGAGATGGTTGGTGGTGTCATGTAGATATGCAGTAAGGTTTCGGAATTTAGATTTTGCCCCGGGGGGTCAAAAGGGGGTTGAAAAATGACGTTTTTTGTGCAAAAAGTCCCGTCTTCCCTGAACTCCTTCTACATTTTACTCAGCAGCCTAATCACCTGTTGGGGGATGATTGGTGGGGTCATGTAGATGTGCAGTAAGGTTTCGGAATTTTGATTTTGCCCCAGGGGGTCAAATGGGGGTCGAAAAATGACGTTTTTTATGCAAAAAGCCCCATCTTCCCTGAACTCCTCTTACATTTTACTCAGCAGCCTTATCATCTTTTGGGGGATGATTGGTGTTGTCATGTAGATGTGCAGTAAGGATTCGGAATTTTGATTTTGCCCCGGGGGGTCAAATGGGGGTCGAAAAATGATGTTTTTTATGCAAAAAGCCCCGTCTTCCCTGAACTCCTTCTACATTTTACACAGTAGCCTAATCATCTTTTGGGAGATGGTTGGTGGTGTCATGTAGATGTGCAGTAAGGTTTCTGAATTTAGATTTTGCCCCGGGGGATCAAATTGGGGTGGAAAATAATGTTTTTTATACAAAAAGCCCCGTTTTCCCTGAACTCCTCTTACATTTTACTCAGCAGCCTATTCATCTTTTGAGAGATGGTTGGTGGGGTCATGTAGATGTGCAGTAAGGTTTCGGAATTTTGATTTTGCCCTGGGGGGTCAAATGGGGGTCAAAAAATGACATTTTTATGCAAAAAGCCCCGTCTTCCCTGAACTTCTCCTACATTTTACACAGTAGCCTAATCATCTGTTGGGAGATGGTTGGTGGTGTCAGGTAGATGTGCAGTAAGGTTTTGGAATTAAGATTTTTCCCTGGGGGGTCAAATATGGGTCGAAAAATGACGTATTTTGTGCAAAAAGCCCTGTCTTCCCTGAAGTCTTCCTTAATGTTACTCAGAAGCCTAATCATCTTTTAGGAGAGTTAAATATTTTGAAAATTATGTAAAACATCAACGTCAAGGGGTAAAAAAAAGCATCACATGCTGGGAAACACCTTGAATTCTTATGAGTAATTAATGTATATGTCAAATGTGAGAGTCATATCTCATCTCAATCAAAAGTTATAAGCAAATGCAACATTTTTGAAAAGTAGAGGCTTGACCCCTTCAAGGTCAAGGTCACAGAGTAAAAATCATGATTTATTTGGAAAGGTCTTATCACAGGTAATAATATACATGCATTATGATATGAATGCCCTAACTTTTCTCCTTCAAAATGATGAATTTATAACAATTTAATTTTTTTGCAAGTAGGTCAAACTTCTAGGTCACAGGTGAAAAAAAACAAGATTTGTTTGTGAAACACTATGCGCCCGGCGGCAACAAAGTTCAAAAAATCTATTTTTAGCATATTGATCACAGTCAAGGTCACAAGGTCATTGACCATGGTGTCATTCGAAAGAACTTAATCAATGGAGTATGCATACTAAATATGAAGTCCCTATCTCCTATGGTTCAAAAGTTATGGCAAAAAGTGTAAAGAGCTATTTTTAGCATATAGGTCACAGTCAAGATCACAAGATCATTGACCTTGCCATCGTTTGAAAGGACTTTATCGATATCATATGCATACCAAATATGAAGTTCCTATCTCCTATGGTTAAAAAGTTATGGCAAAAAGTGTAAAAAGCTATTTTTAGCATATAGGTCACAGTCAAGGTCGCAAGATCATTGACCTTGATGTTGTTTGAAAGGATTCTATTAGTGGAGTATGCATACCAAATATGAAGTCCCTATCTCCTATGGTTAAAAAGTTATGACAAACAGTGGAAAAAGCTATTTTTAGCATATAGGTCACAGTCAAGGTCACAAGGTCATTGACCTTGATGTCATTTGAAAGGACTTTATTACTGGAGTATGCATACCAAATATGAAGTCTCTATCTCTTATTGTTCAAAAGTTATGGCCAAGGTTAAAGTTGACAACAGACAGACAGACAAACAGATAAACAGACAAACAGACAAAAAGACAAACAGACAGGACAAAAACAATATACGCCCGGGATCTATCAATCCGGGCGCATAAAAAACCATGCCATTCTCACAGGTAAATACTAATACATAAGTTTAATATTCAGTAGATATGACCGTGATGACCAAGGTTAAATTTATTGAGACAGATGGACAGTCTTACATACAAATATACATATTTCTATATGAATTGGGTAAAATTGGCCCAGTGGTTCTAGAGAAGTTAAAAATGTAAAAGGTTTTCAGACAAACAGATGGACGACACGTCACGACAGACGTTACATGTTAAGGAAACCAGAAAAGTTCAAATGAGTGTTTTGAAAGGGTTAGAATATGGTTGCAGTATTTGAAAAGCTGTTTTTTTTCATGCAGAGATATGCATGACCAACATATTCATGTTTTATATTTTCTTAAGTAATTTGTTTGTTTGTTGTGAATACATCTCTCTTGGGAATTTTTCCCTCACATGGAGACACCACCAAATAATAATGAAGACAAGATGTTTTTGTGAAACACTGATGTCCCTGCATGGAAGCCTATGGCGAAGGTTGAAGTTTCTCAAATATATGTCAAACTCAAAGTTCAAGGTCAAAGGGTTCAAATTGTTAGTATCAGAAGAAAGTCTTGTCACAAGGAATGCACATGTGAAATAAAAAAATCCCTAGTAATTCCTGTTCAAAAGTTAATTGCCAAGGTTAATTTTTTTTTAAGTGGTTCAAACTCTAGGGTCAAGGTCAAACATATTTATACCTGTTGACAGTTCACAATGAATACACATGTTAAGCATGAAAGCCCTAGCACCTATTGATCAAAATTTAGGCCAAGTTTAAAGTTTGGTATTTTTCTTGTAAAAATGTGTATCCTAGGTCAAGCGATTTCAGGTAAAAATTAATGGTACCCAAATAAAAGGTCTTAATTGTCACAAGAAATAAACCTATAAAATGTAGAAGCCATTTGTATAGCCCATCCCACTTAAAACTTATGGGCAAGGTTATAATTTCTGCAGACAAATAGACAGACATAATATAAACACAAGAAACAAAATATGTATAATTAGTCAAATGGAAAAAATATACTATTTAATTGGAATCACAAAATAGATTGTTATTTCAGGGACAGGGAGTGGGTAGGGAGATTGGAATCCCCCCATCCCCCCCTGGAATTTGCTTTGTTATTTAAACAAGACTATATACTGAAGCAAATAAAAAATGACTTTGGACATCCTCCCCCTAACTGAGAAAACATTGACCACACTATCATTGTTTTTATTTTGTTTATTGGTTTTCAGTTTTTTTTCTCCTGCTTGTCAGGAAATTCTGGGCTGGAAATTTTTTGACTGAGATGTGAACCCCTCTCCCTACTCCCGAAAAAAAATTCTGGATCCGCACCAGTATTGGCAGTAACTGAATGTCACATCGACAATGGCAGATAACTTCACAATATGAAATTCGTCTAGTGTGGCATTCGATGATCTTTGACCCTTTTTGAACTTTAACCTAATCGTTTGGGTTTATTTTACTCCCCACTATACTTAAACTTGTACTTACCGACTGCCATACATGTTTGTCTCGTCAACTTCATGAAATATAAATCCAATTATAACACAAAATGAATTAATCCAATGCACACCAGACTGCAGCCATTTGTGCTAATTCCATTCGACAAACCTTCGTCGATTCCGTCACCTTATCAGATGAAGTGGGAATCGGCCGAGGTGTGCCAAATGGTGTTTAATCTAAAAATATGATAATAGGTGACGCAACGTGATGTGATGTAGAAATTTACATGTTAACATGTATAGTACAAGAACAAATTTTAAATTAATTCATAACAAACGATGTTTTCACAAAACTTTTCCATCTAGCCTATTTCAAACAGTATGTGCTGTGTGATTGTGGTGTCGACGGGGGGGATTAATAAATTTAAAAAGGTCCTATTATGAGCAAAACATTTATCAAAATCTAATTTACATCATTAATAGAATTCAAACTGGTATATAATGAATTAAGCATGTAAAATAAATATAAGAGGTTCTGAGTTATAGGTCACAGGGCCGGTCTGAGAATTTCATACTCAGTTTGATGAATACATGTAAATCATTGGTGTCGGAAGCAAATTCAAAGTGGGGGGGGGGGGGCTAGGTGTAAAAAAAAATTTTTATACCTTCTAAAAAAAACCTGACAAGCAAAAAAAAAAAAAAAAAAAAAAAAAAGAAAACGAAAACATCAATTTCCCAAACACGAAAATCCTATTTCGGGGGGGGGGGTGGGGGGTTGGGGGTTGGGGGTTGAATTCGAACTTCAGTACCAAAATTTTGTTTTCTATACACTACCTTTTTCCCATTTTTTACCTATACTGCCATGTGTCTGTGGAAAGTGGGGGGGGGGGCTAAACCTATGAAGCAATGTTCAATATCTATACTAAGTATATGTTTGGAAAAAAAGCACCGGCCCTAGCCCCCCCCCCCCCCCCCCGTTCCGACGCCTATGTAAATTATAGAATTATTTTGACTTTTTCCTTGGAAAGCCGGCCAATATGTAGGAGCGTGTTTTAGAGGCAAACACCTTAGTGCGGGTATTACTGTCTCATGACAGCATCTAGTTATTGAAGAAGACACATTTACAATTCTTTTTGTATGAGGTGTTGGATAATATGTTTTTGCCTGGCCCTCTGCTGCATACAGAAATTGTTAAAATCTGTTTTTTATTCGGCATCGGTAACAAATGCTCTATGCACAGCTATCTTCTTTGTTTTTTGACGTGCTGCAGAACAAAGAACCACACGTACTTATGAACTAAATTATACATTAGCCTGTAGGTCACAATATTGAATAATGTATAATTAGCATTTAGAAAATGTATCATTTTATGATTAAAGATTGACATACATTTGCAAACGTTAGGATGAATGAACAAAAGCATCTGGGGATTCTGATATTAAATGCGTGAGACCGATGGGCGGGATTTAATTCGTCCTGAACACGAGCAGCCAAATCAAGAAAACGGTTAATGACGCAAAGCCTGGAAAAACCTAAGGTGACATTTATAGAAGACCAATAGAAATTATTGTTAAATAAAATTGCAAAACACAATCCAGTACTTAAATCAAATCTTGTTGTCACAAATAATTTAGTTATTTTTTCTATAAAATTATTTTTTACTGCATGAATATATTCAAAATACACCCATTGAACTCACATGATATGGTAATAATAAAAAGGTTTATTTCAAATTTAAAACCACTCCTATCTTAATTTATATGCATACTCATACATCACCAATATGTCAATCAAAGTTCGAGATGTTAAACAAAAGATGAAAGGATACTTAAGTAATAAACATCGAAATAATTTGTCAGTTATATATACTACAGAAGTTTAGTGTTATTTATGGGCGCATGCAAAAAGCAAAGGTAATTTATTATTATTTCTTTTGGATTTTTAACGTAAAGTGCATTGATCTTCTAATTTTTTTCTTATATTGTATTTCTACGACGGCGTATTCGTGCCATTTTAACAATGTAGAAATTTTTTTTTAAATCGTTTGTACGATTTAGTAAATCGTTTGTACGATTTAGTAAATCGTTTGTACGATTTAATAAATCGTTTGTACAATTTAGTCAATCGTTTGTACGATTTAATAAATCGTTTGTACAATTTGTTTGTTAAATCGTTTGTACAATTTATTAAATCGTTTGTACGATTTAATAAATCGTTTGTACGATTTAGTAAATCGTTTGTACGATTTAATAAATCGTTTGTACAATTTAGTAAATCGTTTGTACGATTTAATAAATCGTTTGTACAATTTAGTAAAACGTTTGTACAATTTAATAAATCGTTTGTACAATTTGTTTGTTAAATCGTTTGTACAATTTATTAAATCGTTTGTACGATTTAATAAATCGTTTGTACGATTTAATAAATCGTTTGTACAATTTAGTAAATCGTTTGTACATTTTCAATAAATAAATCGTACAAACTATTTATTAAATTGTACAAACGATTTATTAAATCGTACAAACGATTTTAAAAAAAAATTCTACATTGTTAAAATGGCACTAATACGCCGTCGTAGTTCAGACTACATGTACTAAATTTTATTTATATTTTTTAGATGTCTGAAATACAGTAAATTTACCTGGAAAAAAAAAACAAAGCAATGACGACTAGTTCCATACCCCCAAAATCCACTTTGACAAATGTTCATCAATGCGATGAAAATAAATCTTTGAGCTCAAGGATTTCCAAAGAACCACAAAGTAACTTACGGGAACAAAGTATTCAGAGAGATAAACGGCGATCTACTTGCAACAGAGGTGCAAAACACTGGAAAATGATCATAATAATTTTGATACCAGTGTTATCTCTGACTTCTCTGGCAACTTACAGTCTTTTGAAAGCAGCAAAGGTTAAAAAAGCTTCAGTTGATTCCATTCAAAAGGTCAAAGTTGCACATTTGTATGCAAACCTGATCCAAATGCTGCAGAGAGAAAGAGGGATCTCTTCAACATATCTCAGCACCTCCTCGAACAGGAATGTACTGCTGGACATTATGCTGAAAGCCAGAACGAATTCAGATCAAGCCTTTGCACAAATACCGTCAAATCACGATGCCATTTACATCCAGGGGATTCCACACACAATCTTTGAAGTTCAAAAGAGAATTCTTTTATCAAGAGCGAAGATTGAAAATGGGTCTTTCTCAGTTGAAGATCATCTAACTTTCTACACCCAGATAAACACTGGGTTGATGAATATCATGTTCAATGATGTTTCCATACCAGGGGAGTACAGCTGCATTCTAGACGTTGTAGCATTTTCATCACTAGTAAGATGGACAGATGTTATTGGTTTGTTGCGAGCTAGAATAGCATTCCAATATGCGACTTGTGAATTTACTTCAGAGACCTTACAGAATTATAAATTTCTGACCGGGGAAGCTAAAAGTTATAAAGATATATTTACACATTATAGTTCTGATACCAAAACTGCCTTTTTGAAGAAAAATCAGAGCGCAGAAAGGTACTTGGAGGATGTACGAAATACTGCTTGGTCTGAATCATTTCTTAAGACGTGTAAAACAAAATCGAAAGAAGATCGTTTATCCTTTGGCTTGATGTATTTTGAAAACATGACAGAATTAATCGATTTCGCATTTGACACCCAGCAACTCCTCTCTAAAGTCTTAATTGGGAAATTATTGGACATAAACAAAAACGCCGAATTTCAGTTCCACGTATATCTCACTGTTCAGTTCATCGTTATTATTGTGAGCATCATTTTAACAATATGGTATATTCTGTGTATCGGTGACATGACGCTGGAAATAACAAACAATGCCGTAGAGTTAGAATGCAAGTCCAAAGAGTTAGCTGCGGAGAGGGAGGTGACAGAAAGTCTCAAATACCAATGGATACCGAAGAACCTTAGAAATACAGGAACTGTCAATGCCGAAAGCTTTGAAAATGTCACAGTTTTCATGAGCGACATCGTAAATTTTACGGAACTGGAAACCAGAAGTTCGGCTAAACAGATCATTAATTTACTTAATGATTTATATGGGTATGCACCAGTTTTTCTCATATCATATCATAACACACATTATTTATATCTATAGAAATATTTAAATTTATGATTTTTATTTGTTATATCTTTCTTGGTCAAAGACTCAATAACCCTATGACTACCCATACTATGCATTTTTTTCCCTTTCAAATCGTATATGATTGATAATGCTTTTTCCTAATGCAAAAATCTTTCTTAAGATTGTTTGACAGGGAAGCAAAAAAATACGATGTCCAAAAAATAGAGACACTCGGAGACTCTTACATGGTTGCTAGTGGAGTACCTGAAAGAAATGGCAATGCGCATGCGTTGCATATTTGCAATTTGGCCCTTGTTCTTCAAGAAATAATGAAAAGATACCAAGTTCCTAGAACATTTGAAAGACTTGAAATTGTTAAAGTTCGGATCGGAATCCATTCAGGTATTTTATCTATTTACAAAAAATATACCTTTATTCAATATCATTATTCTTTTAATTATATATGGATATCCTATATTTTGTGTTTTCTTATATAAATACTTTGACAAAGCAATTTAAATTATTTTTATATATTTTTATGAATTCCTTTTTTCGATTTCGAATAAGTAGTAAATATTGATAATTTCTGTGTAATTGGTAGTTACATGAACGTATAACACACTGTATTAATACAAGATTGTTTTTCCTTTAAAAATGATGTGTGATATTCTCATTAATTTGACAGGTCCGTGTGCAGCTGGACTTCTTGGACTTAAAATGCCAAGATATTGTTTATTTGGGGAAACAGTAAGCATGGCGAAAAGATTGAAATCTGCCGGAAGAGGTTTGTAATCCTGTCTGCGCAACCTTTAGGATTTGCAATTGAGAAAAAGAAATTAAGGCATTTATTATTTTAAAATGATATTTATTGACAAGTACAGTTTGTTAAAAGAATAGGATACATGTACAGCATAGCTATAGCCAATAGCAATACATGTATATGTTTATATTTTAAAATCAATTTTTAGGAGGGAAAATCCATGTTAGTAGCAAGACGTTCCAATTAATCAAAGGTTTTTGCCATTTTAAAGCCTTTGAAAGAGGAAATATCAAAGCAAAGGTAAAGATTGATTAAAATTATTTACGCTTTGTACCCTTTTTTTCTTCAATTGCATAGTTTCGAAACATAAAGCGCAGTACAGCCCAGATATTTCTTTTTGAGGGGGGGGGGGTGTAAAAGAAAAGGAGAAAGGTACACTGTCTTTAAAATTATTGGAGAGAATACATGGAAAAAAAATAAAATAACGAAAAATACACATTCGCATGAACCATTAATGTCTTTATGTACAGGTCCGTTTGAGGATTCCTTTGCGCAGATCAATATCTGTTTTGAGGATTTCCTTCGCACATGTCAATACATGTATCTGTTTTGAGGATTTCCTTTGCAAAGGTCAATATCTGTTTTGAGGATTCCTTCGCACAAATCAATATCTGTTTTGTGGATTTCTTTGCACTGGTCAATATCTGTTTTGATTATTCTGATTAATGCAGATATCCTAATTTTTTTTATCAAACGTCATTTTTCCCAATGCTATTAAGCAGATTTTGCTCCTTTGTTTACATGTATGTATAGAAGAATTAAATGACTTGATGAGTTTTTTTAATGTACTTATGGAATATGTACTAGCTTTTTGGACTAATAATAGAAACCATACATTTTATTTTAATGAAAAATAGATATGTATTTTCTCATCATTCAAATTCATACAATGGTGCGTACAATATGAAGACCCTATTGTGAGAATAATTTCCTAACTTTCAATCAAACATAGTATTCGGTAGAATGTGCATCTGCACACATGTGTATGAGAAAAGAATTAAACCCAAATGCTTTCTTTATAGTTAATTTTAAAATTCTCTGATTTTTTTCACTTATTGAGAATATGCATACATGATATATAAAATCAGAGGTATTGTTTATACTGTATATTGTATAAATATTTATTGCATATACTATAATAGTAATTAAATGGAATTGTTTTACAGGGACGGAGACCAGTGAAGACCTATTGGCTTGAATCCTCAGCTCAGTAATCAAATGCAAAAGTTTGTCAGAGAAGTTGATTTAGATAGTTGAAAGATTCGAAAGTTAAAAGAGGAATTATAAAAAAAAATGTTGGGGAAAAAAAGAAAATTGGTTCATATACGAAAAGCATCAAAAAATACATTTATGAATCCTGAGATCAGAAAACAAATGCAAATTAAATTGATTTGATTGAGTTAGAAAAAAAATGTTCGAAAATCAAAGAAGTAAACGAAACAACACACATTTAATAAAATATATGGAAAAATAGACTGCAATCGATATATGTATATATGCAATGCGAAAAGCGCCACCATCCAATATGTTTTATCACGTTATGTAAATTGATTTTGTGAAATGTAACAAATGATAGACAAGGTTCTATTCATTTGCAGTTTCTTGTATAGATAAGATATTAAGTAGAAATGTTTGAACTGAAATTGAAATTTTGTCATTGTTAATGTGAATTTGTCTTAAATTTGTATGAAAATACCTTGAAATGTAATCTGTGTAGTCAGTAAAAAATACTGATTTGATTATTGTGAAATATCTTTTTTAAAAATTAATATACTAATAAGAAAAAGAATGTGTTTTGTGTTGTCACAACATGTTGTATTTTAAAACTCAATATAAAGCCGATTTGAATGGTATCTTTTTATTTTCAACTTTATAATTCTTGCGCGTACATTTTTACAAATTGAATTTGCTTGTGGACAAGGACAAGGTAATGTTAAAAAGAAAGAAATGTTTATAATGTCAAAAAGCCTGGACTTTATTTTTACCAAGGGATATGGTAGTTTTCAACGTTTTTACCTGATATATGACGTGGATTATCAAAAATATAGTATTTTATGACGCTATGAAATTATTAAAAAGACCTGGGCTATAGAATATTACATGTATGTATCATAAACAATCAAATTAAAGATTGATTGATTGTAGGTTTGTTACGTCAGAATTAGTAATAATTAATTATCGTGTCAAGCTGGAGATCGGCTTCAAATCATGGCACAGTTTACTACTGATGTATAAGTCTGATCCTGTTCTTTTTCTAAATATGAAAGTGATACAGGGAATAATTCAAGATGAAACACACCCTTTAAGTCCGGCTTAATCGTGGCTTATAGGTCCTTAATGGTGGTTTAATGGTTGTCTTTAAGTCACCATTAAGTCACCATTAAGCACCTTTAAGTAACATTTAGACCACCATTAAGTTACCATTAAGCCAACTCAAAGTCCTTAATGGGTGCTTAAATGTAGCTTAATGGTAGCTTAATGGTGGCTTACAGGTCCTTAATGGTAACTTTTAGACCACCATTAAGTCACCATTAAGCTACCATTAAGCTAGACTTACAGGTGCTTAATGTCCAAACTCCATTAAGCTACCATTAAGCTACCATTAAGCCACCATTAAGCCACCATTAAGTCACATTACGCAGTCCATAATATTGATTATATGGGTGAAAAATTATTTTTATAGTGATTTGTTATCAATATTATAAATGTAGAGTTCGCTTATATCTTGATTTGGTAAAATTAATGAAAAAGAACGAAATTCAAAATCCAAAAAAAAAAAAGCGCCATAGTCGGGGAGCGATCCCATGACCTTAGGGTTGCAAGGCGAACGCCATATCCATTAGGCTATCGCCGCTCTTGATAATATAAAGAAAATATTAAATATTTAACCTTTATTTTTTTCAAAATTTGTTTGGACTTGGACTAGTATTTTGTTGAACATTTCCAAAAGTCTTGAATTGATCTATTAATCAAAATATAAACAATTTTATTTGCGGATCTTAAGACATTAATATATATTTCTACACTGAATTCGGCTTTTAGATTGATGTAATGTGATTGAGTTCTTCGCTCTGTTATTCGAAAATTTTCGAAATGTAAGCATTAAATCATGACTGAAAATAAATTAATTATAGATAAAACACAAAAGTCTATCATCGAAAAAGAAAGAGGAAAAATAGATTCTACTATTATTTTTAATATACTGCGGATATTAACGGTTTCTGTGTCAACAATTTAGTGACAATCCTCGCGTAAGATTACCTGGTTAATTACGTTTACAAAAACTTTTTTTAGAATATCATATTCAGTTTTAATTCTTTTTGTATCATAAAGGGTATCAAAATAATTGACTTTTTACGAAGAATCATAATTTTTAATTTGTTATATGCTTGCGTTAAATTTAAATTTTTAAAAAACTAATCGATCATTAAAATCTGTCAGTGTACGTTGTGTATGTATAGTTCCCTGTTAGTTGACCGAGGACGGTGGACACCTAATTAAGGTCTATTGTCTGACCAGTCGGTTTACTGTACACTGATCATCTGTTAATCTTACCCCGTTTCTCAATGTGTATACATCTGGTCGGAAATATGAAAATCGATTTTGAAATAACAATCATTGAAAACCGACTAGATTTTGACAGATACTTACCGCTGCATTATTAAAAAAAAAATAACGAATTAATTAGAATTATTCATGATGTAAAAGCCATTAAAAAGTTTTTCATGGTAAAAGTCAATCTTTGAAAACTAAACATTTGTATACCAGTCACAAAAAAAGGACAGAGATTTTTTTTCATGAGATTATATAGTTTTATTCCTGTGAATTCTGTAGCGGAATGTTTCTTTTAACACATGAAATAAAAATACCATTTTTTTTAAAAGTAATTATATATTTTGTGTTCATGAATACAGATAATTTTAAGAACAAATTGATTTTTGGTATTGTAAATTTAAGATATTTCACAAGGACTTGCTCACGGTGTGTAATAATTATTTATTTTTAAAAATCATATACACTAATAATAAAAACAACGCATGTAATAATGATTTATTTAAAAAAAAATAATATACGGTTCTGAAACAGGATGTCTTGTTTTATTATCACTGTAAATGATTTTAAGAAAAAATTAGACACCTCGAGCAAGCCCCTGTGGCTATTAGCTAACTTTGTTAGTGATTTTACACAAAAACGTAGAAATTTTCGAAAGAATTATGAGTTGGAATAGATTTTGCGTAAATGATATTAAAATAACTAAAAGTTAGTTCAAAGATTCTATATAAGATGCGTAAAAGTTTATTGAGGGTTGACCATTAAGTCACCATTAAGCTCAGCTTAATGGTGGCTTAATGGTAGCTCAATGAAGTTTGGACATTAAGCACCTGTAAGTTGCAGCTTAATGGTGGCTTAATGGTGGCTTAAAGGAATTAACTTCTTTAAGCCACCATTAAGTCACCATTAAGCTACCATTAAGCCATTGCTTAAAGGTGGTCTTTCGTCTTGTGATCAGCAAGAATGCCTCTTTTAAAATTATGAATTTTATGGCCCCAGGGTCAGGGGTTCTGGTGTTATGGGGGCGGGGCTCAATTAATTAATATATAAGGACTCGTGTTTTTTGGCTTATTGAAATTCTTGCAGAAAGCAAAAAATAATCTCTTTTCTCATGTAACACCCTCAATGATGGTAACTTAGGAATAATATGCATCTTATAAAAGTTGCGGAAAGCATCAAGTTGTAGCAGAATTTTCTATGTGATAAATACAAATCACATGCTTGGCCCACAAAAATTTAAATAAATGTCAAAGAATTTTACAGACATTTAAGAAGAACTACCTTTTTCGTTACATTTGGTTTCGAAATTACATGTATCAAATGTGTTTAAGGTATGTTGGGGGTTTAGTGCATAAACATTCTAACGAGAAAACATATCCTGAAAATTTAATATAATGTAATACAGTTTTGCAATTTACAATTGAATTTTGGTGTCGCTAGAGACAGTATTACTAATTGAGTAATGTATATTTAGAAAGAGATTGAACAGCTTATCAATGTCACAACAGTAAGGTGTAGTACAATATAACAGCGAATTCAAGCACATGGATGAGACTAAGCATCAATGATTCATATTAGGTGCACAGTAGTCAGCTAGTAAGGCCAAATTAAAAATAACAAAGTCTAAGATTAATGCTCCTTAAAATTTACGTCATATAATCTGTAATTTCTATGAAATCTGCCTAAGGAGTTTTATTGCTATATAACTGTAAATGCGGTAGAATTTTTTTTATATATTATTTTACGCTTTACTATACAAATACGGAAAATGACGTTTAAAGCCAATTTTGCGGATTTTATTTTAAGGGCGCATACGATCGAATTATTCAGGAATTTCGAAATGTCAAAATAAGTTTAAAACAAAACTATTGATAAAAAAATCAATACTAGTATGTCTTCTCGCTTGAATTTATTGGTAAAAGTTTCAAGGTTTGTTTTTATATTTCCAAAATGTTTCGTTTATGGTGTTAATTATGACTACAGGATAATATTTTGAATGTAATCACGTTTACATTACGAGTATAAATATCTTGATATTTGGAACATGCAAGATCTATAACGTGACTTCGATGCAAAATGTTACTAGTAATTTATTTATCAAGAAATGATAAATATTTGGATTCTTAAGTTCAAGTTTTTCTACAGTAAAATATGAAATAAAATTTCTACTCAAATCATATTCCAAAGTAAAATAGCCAAACAAATGAGAATTGATAAGTACAAATTATGAACAATGCAAGTATGGCTCAAAATTGTGCATGCAGGAGGTAAAACTGATGGAATGTCCATTATTTTTAACGCATACTTTAATCGGGTCATCGAAACTTCCATGACATACATGTTAAAATAATAAGCGCAGCAATGTGATTAAAGAAGAATACATCATATACATGTAGACTGTGCTTTTCCTGACTGAAATGAAACACTAAATGACAAAAAAAAAAACTGACCAAGAGATGACTATACTTTTTGTATTGAGACAAAATTTATCGTTTTTATAGAATGTTGAAGACGTTTCTCTCACCATCAAATAATTAAAATGTAGAAATATTAATAAGGTTTATTTATCACATAGATGGGAAGTTGTAAATTAGAAACATACAGAATTTAAAGTGAAAATTTAGCGTTCGTGCAATACATATACTGAAATTGTAGTTGTTTGTACTTCAGATAATTTTTTTTTTACCTTTCTAACTGAGCCAATCAAAATACGAATTTCAATATCCTTCAAATATTTTTTTTACAGTTACATGTATTAAAGGCCTTGACATTTTAGATAATTGGTTATCTGTAAGTTGATATATTTTTTTTTTTATACCGCTCCTTTTAAGAAGTTTGCATTTTAGGGGGCCGACTGTTGTTTTCATAGTCAAATGAAGCGTATTTACTGTTTTAAAGCAACTTTTTTTTTTAGCTTAATTAATGAAATTCAACAAAATTAAGAAATAAAAAAATTAAAAATGTGATTTCAATTTGATATAACTGATTTTTAAACCGATTTTGCAATTTATAGATAGTTTGGCGTCGTTACAGTGTGTTTTTGACGTTATGATAAACTAAAGCTCTTCAAGAAAGGGGTAATACAAATGTTATAGAAAAAAAAGTAATTAACCTATGCTATTGAAATTTAAAACATAAAAATTTGAGAATATCTCTATTATTTTTATTACATTCTTTTTACAAATCCTTTGTTCCCTTCATATTTTGTAATACCCTATAAAACAGGAAAATTCATTATTTTTTTATATTATGAGATGCCCCCTCTGGTAACAAGACGATAGAATTTTGTGTTTCTTACATACATGTATAATGTGCAATATATAGTATTTCTCATCAAATATTATAGTTTGAACAAAAAAAAAACTATTGTAGTATTTGAATTATTTGCTTTAAAGTGCTAAAAATCGGTATTTTCCTATATAATTCTATAGTTAATGTACCTGTATTTTGAGACGGTCTCTGAAGAATACATGGACGGTAGAGTTCCCCCAAACTTGGCATGTTCACTGAAGTAAACGTAAGTTATATTTAAGTTATAATCTTATATGGTATAAAAATATAAAAATGAAGAGTTTCGCTATTGTAGTTTTCACACAGTTGATAATTAATAAAACCCCAGTCGGCTCCACTAAATGTCTTAAGTCCGCTGTTCAGCGCCATTCCGCAAAATTTGGACTTTTACGAATATGACTTTTATATTTGCACTTTTACACTGCCAAAATGTACGTACGATATAAATATTTAGATCAACATTTGATCCAACGAAAATAACGGGTTATTTCAATGCACAAATAAGTTGTCCTTAAGTTCCCCCTAACACCACTACTATGACCACTAGAAAGGTTTTCTTATGTATTATCAATTCTGTGCCTCCGTACATGATATACAAGTTTAAATGTCCAAGTAAACGTCAACTGTAGAAGTCAGTTCTTCTCGTAAAAGTCCATTAGAAGTCTTGTATTATAAAGCACTTCAATGTTAAGTAAAATTCCTTGATGAATTCCAAATTTTTTATGTATTTTTCTATTTCAGTACATATGGAATAAGAAGTACAGAAGTGACATTACACTCTAGATTCTAATAGAAAAGTTGTTTTTAAATGCTAGTTTAGATTTAAATTTCATTTAGTTTAAATTCAATGATAATATATCCTCTGTACCATAAATAGTTACCGCATGTAGGAAGTAGAATACTGTTTGTTAAAAGAAGACATTCGGGAACGTTCTTGGCCATGAACGACGTCAAACAATGTGTGTTCTCTGCTGCTTACAATTTTCGGTAATCTTTCAACTGAATTACAACTGAATTTGAATCTGCTAAATAAAACCAAAAACAAAACCAAAAAACCCCGGACAGTAGTGAATTTAAATGTCACTTAGTTCGACAGTGGTTTTTCACTTTAAAAAATATTGGATGTTAACAGACGCGTGTGAAGCAGCAAAAGAGATCATGACGTTATAAGAGACGTAAATTATACCCAAATTATGATGTTTACTTACATTCTTTCTTCATGATTTTCTTACTAAATCTGATATCATCATAAAACTTGAAATGCTTGATGATAAAATGTTACTGTTTGCTATGACAATGAAAAGAAATATAATTTAGCAAAGAGAAACTAAATTGTTTTCCCTGATTACGACTTTTTTGGACAACCCTCGTATATATACTTTGGAGAACAGGTATTATAGAAAAGAATCAATGGTTACCAATTAAACCCTATTATTAACAGGCCTATTTTTTATGCATGTAAAGCATAATTCATAAGGAAAAGTTTTTTACTTTGGCCATCGATTCACTATTTATTAGATAACAAAATTCATTTTCAATCCCACGTTATTTCGAAACAGACTTTGAACTCAAAATTAAAGGTACCGCATAGTCTAAAATGTGTCTATATCTGGTCAATTTTTAAAGAAAGAAATTAGTATGGTTACCTCTCAACAAAACTTTATGATAAACTCGAAAAAATATTGAGGTAACTTAAGAACAAAACTTGATGAAAAACCCGATGATAAACTTTTCTATCGTCAATTTACTTTATTTATGTAGCTCAGCACCCTATCAACAGCAGAAGGATTTAATGTTTATCAGTTAATTTGATGTACATCTACCAATAAATATTTTGTTGCAGTTTGGTTGCTTAAATGGAAAGAATAATTTAAAGTTCAGTATTCTGCCAACATTCAATAGGGATATAGATTTAAAGTCCCCAATTTTGAAGCACAAATAAAATCCCCAAAACATGTTTAAATGTTTCTTATAAATACAAATGAAAATGAAAAAGTATTATTCAATCTCATCTAGATATTTATATAGATAAATGATTTTAGAATTATCATCAAATGATTTTATGATTATAAGAGAATGTCTAGTTTATATGCATGTTCATCATGAGCAAACTTTTATTACAGATACATCTTTATACATGACAACATAGATGTCACCATATTCATTTTGAAATAATTTTTGAAGAATTGCTTTCGTTAAATATTAGCAAAGTGTACACAGGTAAAAGTGACTAATATACGTTTTAAATGAAATTCACATGAATTACATGTCACGTAATTCTTAGAGTGAGAAAGAAATGAAAAACAAAACATTGAAAATTTCTATGAAAACTTCAAATGATTTTGAAATCACTTTCAAATGAAAAATATATGAAGAGCATAAAACCCAACAAAAATTTCACATGAAAGTTTAATAAAAAAAATTATATGAATCTTTACCTGAAATTCGTGTAAGTTTTAAATAAAAAGATATTGACATGAATGTCATGTGAGCCACTTTTCCCTGTGATATATTAAAATAAATATTGAGAAAATTTCTGGAAAAAGGAGGTGAAAACAAGGTATGCTATATATCGGATACGTTTAAGTCATTTTTAAACCATGAAGAAATAAGTCAATTGTTTGTCTCGAACATTTTTTTCTTTGAAAACATTTGTTTATGAAATTAAAAACATTGGCAAAAATATGTATGAAAAAAAAAATAATCTCTTAAGTTTTTAACACAAAATAATAAACAAAACAAAAGAAAACACCCCCAACACCACCAAAAATAAATCCCATCCTGATTTATTTATACATGTATTTCATATAAATAAAAATAGTTAAGTAGAAAGTCAGAGACTAAAAAAAAGTTTTTGTATACAGGAAATGGAGAGAGACTTCGTGATCGGGAGGTCAGAGAGTAAAAAAATCAGCTTTATAGTTTTTGCTTAAAAATAGGCCCCGTGTCAGCGGCAGGCGTTGAAATCAATGGCATTTTGCAAAAAAGTACCGGCATACGGTTTCTCCATATGAGGTGGACGTTAAACAATTTTTTTGTTTCATCATTGGTGGCGTATTTTTTGCTCTCTTTTTCATGTTATTTATGTTCTGCTAAATACTAGAAGATTGTATATATCTACTTCAAATATCAAATCATCCAATCGGATAAGAAAAGAGAAGAACGTTATATCATATAATAATGACATTAAAGAAATGTAAGGCATTTATACTTTATGTGGTCCTAGATTTGGTGTTAATAAATCTTCTCACTTTATTTGTTGTCAAGGTACTGTTTTGAAACCACAGTCTTTCGAATGTAAGCTACATCAAATTCATTCTGTGTACATTTAGTTTCAAACAAGAATTTTTTTACAAAATTCAAATGATGACCAACACTGCAATCTTTTGAAGGGGCTGGAAGAGAGAATGTCTTAACTTTTCAGTATAATATCTTGACCTTAATATATAAATTATTGGAACATTTCATGGCAAAATATAATAAAAGGGTTTTTAGAAATTAAATACTTTTTATGTGGAATTCCCAAACTATATTTATTTATTATTAATTTTTTATCCAAAATCATCGAAGTAGATAACAATATTGTTTACTTCTTCTTTACTGCTTACCCTTTTGCTAAATTTGGTACTATTAAGGAGGTTGGATTCTGCCATCAAAAGTAATGAGAATTTTTTATCAAGTATTCTAGTATTTTTAGAATTTTTACACAAAGCTTTATTAAAAATCAAAACAAAAAATTGGAGTCAATGCGCTATTATTGGCACCACAGAGCATTTACTTTAACCTTTGTGCACTCTAAAAACCTCTTTCACAAAAATCAATTTTAAAGTTTTTCCTCCAATATTTTTTGTTGAAATAAATTATGGGAACAAACTCAGTTTTATTTCATCTTGCATAGACCCATTAAAATTTATGAAAACGAAGAAATTTTCAAATTACTCCGCATTTTCTATTATTTGACTCAAATATTTTCATTTTCTAGCATTAAAAATTTAATAAGCAGAAAATTCATTTGAAAGTAATGACATTTTGCTAAATTCCTGGAAGAATGGTAAAAAATGGTGTATATATTCGGAAAAGAAAATAAAAAAATGGGAGTCTGTGATGTTAATTTTTAGATAATACTAAAATAGTGCTAATTTTAAGCTTAAATAAGGGCCATTTTTTCTTATTTTTACAATATCTTTACTATATATTTATCAAATGTTTTAAGGAAATTCATGACAGTTTATTTTATAGATAATTATAAACAGTCCAATGTACAAAACAACTCTGTGGACAGTCTGTATGTAAAAATATGAATCCAAAATTAACATACTTTAAATACTTTGAAAGAGAAAAAAATGATCATTTTCTTCTAAAAAAAAAAACAACCTTCCGCCACAAAATGAAGTTCCTCTTTTAATGTTTTTGGTATGAATTTAATCATGGAGTTTTAACTGAATATAGTTAAATTGGTATTGTAGAATCCAAATCTTTTGTAAGAATTAAAAAATTATGCAGAATTTTTTAAATATAGGTTAAGATAAAAATCTTATCAAAAGCTCAGGAGATAAACATTTTTTTAAAAAGCAAATCTTTTGAAGAAAGTACTATTTCGAAACACAAAACACATAAACAGTCCTCAAAAGTGAGATACATAAGTTTTATTCTGAATATATAGTTTCAAATGAGAAAAAACAACCCACTTCATTTTAGAAAATTCTAATGATGTTCAACACTAAAAATCTTTTTTACTCATTTAAAAAAACAACATTTTGTTGAGCGATTAGTAAGGTCAAAAGACATGTAAAGAAAGAAGAATCTATGATTGACATTACAAAACATATGTATCAAGTGATTATTTGAAAAATGACATTTTACGTTTTTTTAATCTTGATATTTGACTGAGTTGTGAAATGTCATATTTCTTTTACATTTTAATTAGATAAAATGTCAAAAAAAAGAAGACATTTTACGTGCTTTTTTTAATCGTATTAATTGACAGAGTTGTGAAATGTCATTTATCTTTAATATTTAAAGTACATGTAATTAAAAATGTCAAAGAAGAGAATGATATTTAACATGTTTATTAATCTTATTAATTGAATGAGTTGTGAAATGTCATTTTTCTTTAATATATAGATTAAATAAAATATCAACAACAAAAAAAGAGACTGAAATTTAACGTTCTTAAATCTTATTCATGAACTGGGTTGTGAAATGGTCATATTTCTTTTACATTTTAATTACATAAAATGTCAAAAAAAGAAGACATTTTACGTGGTTTTTTTTAATCGTATTAATTGACAGAGTTGTGAAATGTCATTTATCTTTAATATTTAAAGTAATTAAAATGTCAAAAAGAGAATGATATTTAACATGTTTATTAAAAATCTTATTAATAGACTGAGTTGTGAAATGTCATTTTAATTTGTAAAAAAAATCTTGTTAATGGTCACAACACAATTGCTTTTTTAAGAATTCCTCTGATTATACTCCGAATATATTATTTCCGGGGTTCTATGTGAAATATACATGTATGTAGTTGTAGGAAATTAGATCTGCTAAAGTTACTAGAATTTCAATGGGCACTAATTCTGCTCTTTTACAAGCCTTATGAAGCATAACAACCTAATTATTTCTAAACTAGAAGAAACCCAAATATTTGCTTTAGCCTTCAATGTAGCATTTAGATAGATTATATCGGTTACATCTTATCAATAAACAATAGTTTTTCCCGTGAATATGTCGAATCGATATATCCATGTGAACTCATAATAAAAGACATTACAGAGGCTGAAATGTCTGTTTCATATCTGTATGTTTATGTTGGTGTTATGGATGTTGGACTCGTTGTTTGGTGTTCTTGATTTTGTTCTCGTAAATTGGTAGATTGGTGTTATGGATGTTGGACTCGTTGTTTGGTGTTCTTGATTTTGTACTCATAGATTGGTAGATTGGTGTTATGGATGTTGGACTCGTTGTTTGGTGTTCTTGATTTTGTACTCGTAGATTGGTAGATTGGTGTTATGGATGTTGGACTCGTTGTTTGGTGTTCTTGATTTTGTACTTGTAGATTGGTGTTATGGATGTTGGACTCGTTGTTTGGTGTTCTTGATTTTGTACTTGTAGATTAGTGTTATGGATTTTGTTCTCGTAAAGTGGTGTTTTGGAATTCGTAATTGTACTTCTGTGTTTATCATTTTCTATTCCAAAATTGGTGTAAAGGGTTTTTGTGATAACGATGTCGTACTTTTAGATTGGTGTGAGCGATTTTGTAGAATTTCGTACTCTACATTACGGATTTGGAAATCCTACCTTGTAGTATAATTTCTTACACGTAGGTTGGAGATAGGGAATTTTGAACTCGTATGTCAGTAAAAAAGATTTCATGTTCGTACGTCAGCATCAAGTCAGTATAAAGGGTTTTGTACTCAGACTTGCAATGAGAATCAATGAATAAACAACATTAAACTTGTACAAGATAACGAAGGTAGAATTATACAAATCAATTTACTGATAGAAGAAACCAACTTTATTTTAACTAATATTTATGCTCCAACAAAGGATCAGCCAAATTGCCAGGTGGATTTTTTCAATTCATTATTGACTTACATAGAACCATATAGCTTTGAAAATCTTGTCATTGGAGGGGATTTTAACATTACTTTAAATCCATCACTAGATAAAAAAGGTGGTACGACTGAAGGGAAATCTAACTATAGAGATAATATTTTAGCTGCTTTAGAAGATCTTAATTTATCAGATGTATGGAGAGAACAAAACCCAGATAAAAATTATTACACATATTGATGTAAAAATCCTTTAGTTCTATCAAGAATAGATTTTTTCATAATTCCATGTTTTCTCGTTCCGCATGCAAAGTCAAACATAAAATCCGCTATTAAAACAGATCATAGTGTCATATCTTTAACACTTAAAGGTGAAGCCCATCATAATAGAGGCCCTGGGTTTTGGAAATTTAATACATCATTATTAGGAGATGAAGATTTTGTGCTGAAAACAAAAGAACTTATTACATGTAACTGTTTAAAAGAGAAGTATACAGATTTAAATAACCATCAATTAAAACATGTAAAATGGGACACAATTAAATGTGAACTACGAGGGTTTATTGTTAAATATTCAAAATTAAAAGCAAGGAAAAATAGGCAGGAAGAAGAAACATTATCAAAAGAATTAGATAAACAAAATGAAATACTATCAGCAAATCCATCTGAAGAAAATATAGTTTTATTAAATGAAATCAAAGAAAAATTAAATGTATTAACAGACATAAAAAAAAAACAAGAGGAATAATACTGAGATCTCATGCAAAATGGTGTGAAGGGGGAGAAAAATCTACAGAATATTTCTTGTCTTTAGAAAAAAGAAATTACAAAAATAAATGTATAGATAAGTTAGTAGTTAATGATAAAATTATATGCGATAAAAATGAAATTCTCAAGGAAGAAGAAAGTTTCTTTGAAAATCTTTATTCGACTAACTTGGAAAAAAATAATTATCAAAAACACATTAGTCACTTTGTGAATGGTAAAAATATTCCAAAACTTACTAAAGAAGATTCTCTAACATGTGAAGGTTCAATAAGTAAAGATGAATGTGAAAATATCTTAAAAGAATTTAAACCAAATAAATCTCCAGGAAGTGATGGACTTCAGTTTGAATTCTATAAGTACTTTTGGCCTGAAATAGCAGATCTGGTAATAAACAGTTTAAATGAAAGCTATCAACAATCATCTCTCTCTCCAGATCAAAGAAAGGGAATAATTACTCTCGTACCAAAAAAAGATAAAGATAGAACTCTATTAAAGAATTGGAGACCAATATCATTACTGAATTTTGATTATAAAATACTAGCTAAAGTTCTTGCAAGTAGAATTAAAAAACTACTGCCTAACATAGTTGATGTTGATCAAACAGGTTACATTGAAAATAGATACATAGGAGAAAATATACGAACTATTGCAGATCTTATTAATTACACAAGTATGAAAAATATTCCTGGACTTATTTTGTTAGTAGATTTTGAAAAAGCTTTTGATACAGTTGAATGGTTATATTTAGATAAAGTTTTAGAAACTTTTGGATTTGGCAAAGGGTTACGACAATGGGTACACATTTTATATTCAGATATAACAAGTTGCTTAATTAATAATGGATATTCCTCCTCCTTTTTCAAGATAACTCGAGGTGTTAGACAAGGATGTCCTTTATCACCTTATTTATTTATCTTATGCGTTGAATTATTGGCTATTGCAATTAGATCAAATAAAAACATTCATGGTATAAGAATTGGTGAAACAGAATTCAAAATCAGTCAGCTAGCAGATGACACTACTTGTTTCTTAAGTGATGAAAAATCAGGCTTTGAAGTATTGAGAATCATCCAAAATTTTAAATATTGCTCTGGTTTAAAGATCAATCTTAATAAAACAGAGGCCATATGGATTGGTAGCTGTAGGAATTATCCTCCAGGCAGCTTACCTGTAAAATGGTCCAGTGGTTTATTCTTTACACTTGGAATTTGGTTTAGTGTACATGGGGAATATGACTGTTTAGTAAAAAATTTCAATTCCAAATTAGATGACATTAAAGCAACTCTAAACCTCTGGAAAATGAGGAATTTAACTCTGATAGGAAGGATTTTAATCACAAAAACACTAGCAATTCCTAAAGTTATTTATCAAGCTACTGTGTTACCAATTTCTAATGAGATTATAAAAGAAGTAAATAAAATGATATCAACTTTCATATGGAATAGTGACAAACCAAAAGTTAAATTAACTGTAGCATGTCAAAAAATAAATAAGGGTGGACTTAAAGTTCCAAACTTTGAAAATCAGATTAAGTCACTTAGACTAAATTGGATTAAAAGAATGTATTGTTCTGATAATCACCACCCAAAATGGTTCATGATTTTTCAAGCTTATTTTGAAGATATAAATTTACAAACTTTACTTCAATCAAGATGCTATATAGATTTCTTACACATATATATACCACAATTTTATAGAGACATTTTAAATTGTTGGAAGGAATTTAGAACCTATGATAATGTTTGTGTAGAACCTAAAATATTTAAGGAAATTTTATGGTTTAATGATAAAATCAAGATCAACAAAACACCCATCTTCTGGAAAAAATGGTATAAATGTGGAATACTTTTTGTAAATGACATTATTGGTGAAAATAGAGATTTTTTAAGTCATGAAGAAATAGTCCAGCTTTATGGAATAAACATTTCCTTTTTGGACTACATGTCTATTAGAATGGCAATACCATACGAATGGAGAAAATTTTTAAGAGAAAAGCAAAAACCTGATTACCGGCCGCCAGGAGGCGGTCGGTTAGTTGATATGAAAGTTTTAAGTCGCCGTGCGTTTCTGCGGAGTTAGAAAAATTGGAATAAAAATATTTAATAACATTCATATAATAGAATATTGAACAAAGATATTCTAAATGTTTAACAAGAGCACAATAATCATAAAATAAAATTTTTATAAATAATTGGGTAAATATTTCATCCAATCCTGATTGACAAACTCTGACATTACTGAAGTGCGGAGAAAATTAGCACGAAGTGTCTTATGCAGGCATAGTCTAAAACAAAGACCACGTTGCATTATCAACAATTTTATTTTCTCTTTTTAAACAGCCTAGACAGGATTTGTTGTAGTTATTTCAAAATGCCGTGTATATTTATACATTTCCTATGGACATTTTTCAAAAATTTGATGAAATATTGATTTCTTAAAAGCACAGACTCGTACGACAATTTTGTCCATGAGACTAGGATAAAGCGCGATTTTACAATGTGCCAAGCATTTTCCCGCCACATTTCAACACCAAAACAAAGAGACTGAAAGAGAAGAAATGTAGTGGTGGATCGAGATAGATTTGGGGGGTTGTTAACATCCTCTAAGAGAGTCCCACATATTTCATATTTGTTCCGTTTAAATTATGTAAAACTATAGCTAAGTCTAAACTTTAGTTTTGTACTTTTATGTAATAATTACTTAAACATCAAACTTCCACCAGAGTTCGATCGTTTGTACAAAACTGCGTGCAGAGACGCAGAGGTCTATGGACAGTTTGCTTATACGTATAATATTGTACATGCATTATGCATGAAGAAAAATCGGCAATGTCGCATGCAAGTATTTCATGTCACGAGGATATTTCAACAGATAAATATAAGAAATTTAAAAAACAGATCACGCAAATTTCAGTTTCGAATTACTTTATCAAAGGAAGAATTAATTGGTTTGCGGCCGATTTTTGACGCTTGCGTCAATATGTTTCTTGTTTTAATAGAAATACATTAACACTTTCTATAGATGATAAGAAATGTCCAATTTCAAAAATACAATGTAAAGATTATTACTGGGCCATAACAGAACAATTGATTGAGCAACCAACTTGTATTAAAAAATGGGAAAATATATTTGATATTAGCATAACAGAATCGGACATGAAGAATATGTTTTCCATTTCCTTTTTATGTATAAATGAATCACCATCATGCAAAACATGTAAGGAAATTGACACAATAGAACATAGGTTTTATGTTTGTGAAAGGACTAAAGCATTTTGGAATGAATTTTTGAATTGGTGGAATAGTCTGAATTTATGTTTAATCCAAGATATTTCATGTCAAAATGTGATATTTGGAATTTATACAAATACTTATAATACAGTTCTGAATTATTGTTTATTGCTAGCAAAATACTATGTTTATGTTGTTAGAAATGCACAAGAGAATTGTGAATGTAACTTGAATTTTATGGTTTTTAGAAAAATTTTAAAGGAAAAGTTATATGTTAAAAAATTTCTATATTGTACGAAGGGAAAATTAAAAGATTTTTATACTGAATGGCAAGAATTATTGGATAATCTGGAAAACTGATCTATGTTTAATTTTTTTTTTCTTTTTATAAGTTAGAGCCCAAACCATTTTCAATTATTATTTTAGATAATCTAAAGTCTATACCTATTAGAAATATTGATTATATATTCTCACTGCAATGTTACATGTATGTATTTTATCTTAATTTGTAAAATGTAAGAGCCAATAAAAAAAAAAAAAGAAAAAAAAACATTAAACTTGTGGTTGAAGGACAAAAAAGGACAAGATAGGGTAACGTTCGAATCTGGCCCCTTATCTGATGTAAAAATCAGAACACTGGTAAAATTGTGATAGTTTGTAGTTAAGAAGTTAAAGTGATGTGAACTTTAAAACAAGCAGTTATGTAGATTCAAAGCCTACATGGAAGCCACTAGAGGGTGCAGAAGTATGACATTTTCCAGAATTTCCTCAATTCTGGTGGAATTTCATCATATTTGACATACTTTTCTCTTCGGAAAACACAGAGCACAAGCTTGCCTATCTGAGATTTTTACACATAAACTGCATCTGATATTAGTGTATAAAATATGTAAATTTGGTAGATATGCAAGCTTGTGCTCTATGTTTTCCAAAACAAAATGTGCTGTAAAATCGACGAAAATTTGCATAAAAATGAGAAAATTCGAAAATTGACCTATTTCCTGACCTCACTGTCATCTCTGTATATTCTAAATCTTAGAATCAATACTTATTTTGTGGCAGAGATGACAACAGGTTTTGATGTTTAAACTGTTGGATCATTTTGAAAGACACCCAAAATCGGGGGCCAAGTTTTCTATATGTATCGATTACCTATAGAGCGTTAGCATCATTCTCTCTCTCTCTCTCTCTCTCTCTCTCTCTCTCTCTCTCTCTCTCTCTCTCTCTATGTGTGTGTGTGAGGGTGTGTGTGTATGTTTTTGACATTCTTTAATGGAATTAATGTAAAGTGAAATGAAAAAAAATCTACGATAATGACACGAATCAATTAAAAAAGATTATATATAATTTAGTCCAACATCTCCTAAACATACTTTGGAAAGAGACACTGTGACACACAAAGGTAAAAATTAACGAAAGTAGATAGTTACACGATCTCTGTAAATTTTGTTCAATTGCTGAAAGTTTAAGGTTTCAGAAAATAACAGATTTAAGAATCTTAAAATTCTACGTTCATGGAGAAAAATATAAGTAACAATAATATCAGCATGCTCCAGCACGAAACTATTGCTTCACGTCCTCCATCCTATTGTACGCGTGCGCAGAAATGTGGAATAGGTTACCATGGTTACCGTGGTCTAAAGTACTTAAGAATGAATGTAAGTAGAGCAAGAAAATTGATACATTTTTTTCATAAAGTTTTAGAGCATATTGCTCGCCTTTGCATGCTTCAGTGAAATGTTGTTTGAGCATCAAATAATAGTGACGTGACCTTGACGTACATGAAAACAACGATACAGTAAAACCCAACCTTTGTTTTTTCTGGTAACTCTACAGTGCAGCTTAGTTGTCATATCTTCACTATACATATACTCATAATTTTCATCAATCTTTCCCTATATGATACGACTCATTATATGTAACTTTAAAGTACATGTTTTTTTCTTGAGAAATATAGAGTAAAAAATGAACACCTGAAAAAGGATACGTGCCCACATTGTTGTCTCTAGGCATCTCAGGTGTGAATGGATATTTACCAATCTTCAGTGTTTGAACTCCATGTATTTCCTGTTTTATAATTGTTTTATCATACTATATCACATTTATTCGTTAAATGTTGAAGATGTTAAATAAGCATAGGCATATAAATTTCATCTGCACTTATAAAGTACGCCATCTTCGCTAGCCAAGGGTTTCTGTTATACATGTATCCCAACAAGATAACCCTCGCAAAGTTACCTTTGAACTTTATACAGTTGTACATCTGATGATATGGTGGTGATATTACTGTAAGAATGTCATAGAATATCCAAGTATGGATATATTGATTCATGAGCAGTCACGAAATCAGATATTGAAAATATGTAACACCAACTTTCTAACTCTTCGTGGACCCATAATAAGAGCGAAAATAATTCAGTTTACGTGTATAATTTTTCAGCTTTATTTCAAATTCATGTTGTGCAACTTTGTTAGAATTTTGATCTCAAATACGGAGATAATTAAAAAATTAAGCGCGGAAGAGAAATCTGCAAAGAACGAAAAAATGGATTTTGACGTCAAGGGCGGAGCAGCCAACATACCTGAAATTGTGTGTATCGCAATGTAGAACTCTTTTCCAGACAGGACGACCTGATAAAACCATAACAACGGGAAAAAAAATAATGTGTTGGTTTTTTTATCCCATTGATATACATTTTTTTTTTTACAATAAATTCAACCAGAGTGAAATCAAAAGCACCGGACAACCATCAATTATTATATACGATATTAATATCGTTACGGTTTTTATATCGTTGACCCGAATTGCATAAATCGGGACTGCATGATTCTAAGTCATCCTTTCCCACAAATGAAAATTTTATACCGGGGTAGCAACGCCATACATTTTTAAAGAATATGCTGAGAAAAGAGACTGTTTGATTTTTGTAAAGATATATATAATAACAAAGAAGGAAAAAGTATTAAATGCTTCGCGATCGTCTTACTTGCGAAACCATCTCCGGCTAACGTGACGTAAAATGATGTAGCGATGCTGCTCCGGGTCGATAGACTTATGCATGTTTATCATTTCACCGAAACTTTTCTTATTATCATAGGAATTAGAAATTTTGCATAATTGATCAATTCGTTCTTTAAAAAATGTTGATGAATTTTCATGAAATTATCTCCGTCCTTTATGGAGTAAATGTAATTGTCTCAATAATATCCGAACAGCCCTCGTAGAATCAAGTGGTTAACATAAAGATGCACATAAATGCAATTTCTGCAGTAATATTTACAACATTTAAAAAAAAGAAAATACATGTAGTTTCATGCAAAACAGTAACTATGGAATAATTTAATTCAAGAAAAGAGAGTAGGATTTCATTAGCTCTTTTCATTGTCCAATTGGTTTCATAATTATTTTGCAAAATAGAGAGAACAAAAATATCACTATGGTAATGTAAGACTTTTTTTATTTTTATCAAGAACCCTCTCTACACTGCACACTAAAGAGTTCTGATTCTATGGTATTTTTTGCAGTTAGAGTTATTTGCCCTTAGATCTAAATTCTTAAAATTAGAAATTCACGGTTTATAACACAATTTGTAAACAATTCAGGTATTCTTAACATTTTAAAAGGTCAAGAGAAATTAATTAAACATGTTGTTTACATGTATTCCCTCTAAGGAAGTAAACAAAAGTGATTTCTTTTCACTGATACTGTGCTGTGTTTGATTATTTTTCTTGGGGGTAAATGCCACGCACCATATGTTAAAATCATATAAATAAGCTCAATACTAACACCTTTATAGAATATATTTTTTTCAATATCCAAAAAACATTTTGTACTGGTGTAGAGAGGGTCCTTAATGCATATTTCTTTTTATATTTCTAGATGTCAGATGATGACGTTGTATTTGTGTGTTTCATTTAGCATTAGACACACTGACGATCATACAATGCGTAATATTTTGAAATTTATTCTTCATCTGTGGTTTTTCTGATTTATTTAAACATGGAACTCGTAAATTTACTTTCCTGGTCATTGGTCATTTGCAAGATTCTTTTGTTAAAACACATTCTGATTGCGCACACAAGTACTCTGAAGTTCACATTAAAAAGATGCTTGAGTTGCTGATTGACAATATTTGTGAGGGTTTTTGAGTAAGGTCTTCGAGCAATCTATTGGAATTCCCATTGGTACCACTTGCGCTCTGTTATAAGCAGACCTATCTTTGTATACATATGAAGCAGAATTTGTGCAAAATATTATGCGTGAAAAGAAGAAAACTCTTGTTGTGGCCTTCAACTCGACATTTAGATATATCGACGACTTATTGTCAATTAAGAATGTTAATTTCCATTCCTACGTCGATACAATATATCCTGGTGAGCTTGAGATAAAAGATACCACAGAGTCTGAGACATCTGTTTCATGCTTAGATATTTTACATGAAAAAGATGGTAAACTTCATGAGTACTGTGCAGCAATATATTCAAGAGAAGTGGTGTGAATCAGCTGTGGATACTCAAAAATTCCAAAGAACTTTTAGACAATTTGAAATCACAAGAGTTTATCAAAATCAACAGCTTAAAATCTTACGACTATTCAACTTTATACACAACCATTCCCCACGATAAATTAAAGTTCAGGCTTTTTGATATCATTTACAGCTGCTTTTTCAATAAAAATGGAACTCGTAAATTTACTTACCTGGTCATTGGTCATTTTGCAAATTTATTTTGTTAAAACACATTCTGATTGCACCCACAAGTACTCTGAAGTTGACATCAAAGAGATGCTTGAGTTTCTGATTGACAATATCTATGTAGTTTCTGGAGACCAGGTATTCCAACAATCTATTGGAATTCTCATGGGTACCAACTGCGCTCCGTTATTAGCTGACCTATTTTTAATATTCATATGAAGCAGAATTTGTGCAAAATCTTATGTGTGAAAAGAAGAAAACACTTGCTGTGGCCTTAAACTCGACATTTAGATATATCGACGACGTATTGTCAATTAGCAATGGTAATTTCCATTCCTACGTCGATACGATATATCCTGGTGAGCTTGAGATAAAAGATACCACAGAGTCTGACAAATCTGTTTCATGCTTGGATATTTAAATTAAAAAAGACATTAATGGTTTTCTTACAACCAAGCTATATGATAAAAGTGATGACTTAAACTCTTCTTTCGTAAACTTCCCGTACTTATGTAGCAATATACCTTCATCACCTGCATACGGAGTATATATATCTCAGTTGATTCGATACGCTAGAGCATGCTCTACGTATAAAAAATATATAAAACGAGGTAAATTATTGACAAACAAGTTGATAAACAAGAATATCAGCAGTCTCGTTTAAAGTCATCATTTCGTAAGATCTATGATCGATACAATGACCTTGTCAGCAAATACAATTTATCATTAAGTCACATGCTGACTGACATTTTTCACACTAATTGTTAGTCCATTATTTATACACTGAATTGAGGAAGGATTTTTCCGTTACTTCCTGATCATGACAAGGAGCACACAGCCACCTGCTCCCACCTCTGATGTTTCGGAGGTCCGTGTTTGCTCTGCTCCTATTTTGTATTGTTTTATGGACTTTGATATTGAATACTGTTCGTTATCTCCATATACTTCATGGTAATGGTAATCTAACAACCATGCTCTTTGAAAAACGTGATGACTTTAACTTTTCTTTCAGTAACTTCCATTACTTTTGCTGCTATATAACTTCACTTGCATACGGCGTTTATATACATTTTAGCTGATTCGATACCCAAGAGCATGCTCTACGTACGAACAATTTCTAAAACGAGGTAAATTTTTGACAAACAAGTTGTTGAAAAAAGAATCAGCAGTGTCATTTAAAGTCTTCATTTCGTAAGTTCTATGGTCGAAACAATGACCTTGCCAGCATATACAATCATCATTGAGTTTTTCATACTTATTGTTAGTCCATTATTTATACACTGAATTGAGGACGGAATTTTTCCCGTTATTTCTCGATCATGAAAAGGAGCACACGGCGGGCGTGACCGGTCGGCAGGGGATGCTCACTCCTCCATGGCACCTGATCCCACCTCTGATGATTTGGAGGTCCGTGTTTGCTCTGTTCCTATTTCGTATTGTTTTACGGACTTTGATATTGAATACTGTTCGTTATCTCCATATCCTTCATCATTGTTACATTTTACAAATTTTTTTTGTAAATTTCCCGAATAATTATGTGGGCGCTTACTAAACATACTTGTGCACCACAGTTAATAATCCTATTTAATGGTTATTAGTTAATTACGTAATATTCATTATCTCCTAACATTCTCAGACGTTCCTTCAAAAGACTTCGATTTTAAATACATGTAATCCTACTGAATGGTTCTTAGTTAATTAGGTAATATTTATTAGCACCTTACATTCTCAGATGTTCCTTCCAAATACTTTGATTTTATACAAATAATAATAATTCTATTTAATGGTTATTAGTTAATTACGTGATATTCATTAGCACCTTACATTCTCAGACGTTCCTTCCAAATACTTTGATTTTATACAAATAATAATAATTCTATTTAATGGTTATTAGTTAATTACGTTATATTCATTAGCACCTGACATTCTCAGAAGTTCCTTTCAAGGACTTTGATTTTATACAAATAATGATAATCCTATTTTATGGTTCTTAGTTAATTACGTAATATTCATTAGCTCCTTAAATCTCCGATGTTCCTTCCAGACTTTGATTTTATACTTAATTACTTTAATAATTGGATAATTATATATAGAACAAACAAACTAGAATATTTCTTTATAATAGACATTGCTGTAGTATTTAATACCGTTTTTAAAAATTACACTGTACCAACATATCATTGAAACGCCTGTTTTGACCATAGAGCATTAGTGATGGATTTATGCAAATCCACAGCAACAGTTTGTTGATGTCTTCTTGACAGTCTTTCTCGGATGATCAATATTATCTTCCCAATTAGGAAATTATGATAGTTACATGTATATTGTCAATATATTATCAGATAATTACAAGCAGCATGTGTGGTATGAATCCGATTGGAATCAGTAGTGTAAAAATATGAGACTTAATAAAAGTTAAGACGACTAGGTGGTCATGACCATTATCTCCTTTAGAAGAAGAGCTCTATATATAAAGATAAACGAAAATGATCAAATTTTAAAACTTTGAAAGTATTAAATTTTTCTTTTCCTAATGATTGGCGACAGCTTAGGATATCAAATATTTAGAATTAAGTTACCGTATATATGGTTTTTACACGTCACTTTTTTTCACGCGAGTCAGGACCTAGATCAGGATATCAAACTTTGATACGCGAATAACTTTTTTAAAGTCCTTGTGACTATATTATTAACAATTGTTTAAAGCTATGAAGGAAGTGAATGTAAAATGTAAGTCATTATGCTCCAAGTTACTTTATACGAGTGAGAATTAGATTGATCGACATTCATCTCGTCAACTTCGGAAGAGCTGCCCGGCTGATAACACATCTGTGACGCGTAACAACTCTCAATTCCCTGTTATTATATTTATTTTAATGCAATTAGTATTTTGATAGCCCGGTTACCCATCGACTAAATTATTTCTTTCCATAATCCTCTCAACACTAGAACACCTTAACTTATCCTCCTTCAATGAGTAAAAAGTCTGTAAAACAGTTTGTCGTGTGTTGCCACCTTTGTGACGTTTAATAATTTGTTTGAAATTCTCAAAAGTATTATTAACAATTACATATAATTTTTGGTAGACACAAAATATAAAGATGAGAAATAAAACCAAGTTTGTAAAGGGAGATAATCCAAATTTTCAGTAATTACCACTTAGAGTTAACAGAAAAATCATGAAGATTTTTTTAACTAAAATTTATCATTTCTATTTAGGGCTGTGCCTTACATTGATTAAATGTTAATCTCAATTAACATTAAATTGATGTTAGTTTTATAATTTTTATGTTAATTTGATGTTAACTTCGTATTTTATTAACAATTAAAATGGTTAACATTAAAGTTAAATGATTTAACTTCACATGTTAAATCTTTAACATCATAATCACTTTAATTTCTTTACTTTACCTTTATTTATTAGAAAATAAAGTAGTTTCATGGAATTCAATTTGAAATCACATGAAAAGTAGCCCCGATATCTATATTAAATGTGACATTATTTTAAAGACGAGACTAAGAACATACAAATTACTGTTTTCTGAAAAACTGTAGGCAATCTGGATACATTTTCCTTGTCTTATATGGAAAAAAACTCCCATTTTCATGACTGGTTTTCTTAATTAATCATTGAAAATGACAGTTTCAAATATGGTTTTTTTTATAAAAGGTGAGCTTATGTTACAAAGTATCATTAAAGGAACTTATTTCTTAGATTTGATAAATCTGTAGGCACCTTTCATTTACTAGATCTTGACCTTAAATCAACTTTAATATATTAATTAAGTTAATTTCACTTCACATTTACTTTATGTTAATTTCTTTAACCTTTATTTATTATTAATGCTGAATTATTTTAGATAGAGGTAAAGAAGAAAATCAGCTCAAAAGCTCTGGATTAATTCTCGAGATGTCAATATCTAATGGGATAAAAGGTGATAGTAAGAATTCGCGTAGTAGCACCCTAAAATAGAACATTGGAAATGTGACGAATCAATATACAAATTGGTAGATATAATAAGACAGCGGTTAGGTTGCTTCTTTCAATTTTCCTCTGGACTAATAACAGATGCTTGGAAAATGAGAAGGTGAGAAATGATTTTCTTTTTAGATTTAAGTTTAAACTTTAAAATCCTGAAAAAAAACCCAGATCATAGACATGTGAAATCTAAAACAATTTTCAAACACAGGGTAATTTTTCCTTATATCGGAACATTTCTTTTGAACACTTAAGGATAAATAACACAAACTTTTTTTTCAGAAATCAGCTATATTTCTCATAGATTTATATTTAAATAGGTAACCTGAATAATGTTTACCAAGTATATTGGGAGAATTTTATAAGTTTTGTCGCAAGGTTAAAAAATTGTATAAAAAATTTCTATAGAATTATATAGAAAGCAAAACAAAGTCTCATATCTAAGCACCCAGTAAAACCTACGATTTCTTAATATTTCAGGGATTTATTATTTATGTCATTTCAAATCAAAATCAGTCATAAAATATATATCAATCCATGCATCAATTTTTTTGTTTGTGTTAAGTACCCTTTATGAGTCATTACAACTTTGAACGATAGGACACAATAATATGAGTGATATGTGTTAAAATGAAAGTTTTCCGAGGGAGATTTTAAAAGGTTGCTATACTATTTTTAAGGTTAGTAATATTGCAAAGATTACCTGTAGTTTTTTGTTGGTTTACTTAATTATGAAATGATTAAGATTGGATTCATTTCGTCTTTCTTTCTCTAGGTTTTCCAGCAATATGTTTTGTTAAGTAGGGATGAATGCAGTTTAAAAGTTGAACTTTTTTTTTTTAGATACAAAGCACTTTTCTTTTTTTTGTGGAGGAGAGGGGTACATTTGGAAAAAAAAAGGAAATTCCTTTCCAAAACCTTAAATATCCATTTGATATAAATGGGTATGCCAATACTTTTTGTTTTAATATTTAAATGACACTGAAGAATTTAAAGATAAAACTCTTTCTTCTTGATACCCCATAAAACACATGATGAATAATGTTGCCCTACACGCACGTGGTTGATTTGTAGTTTTCCCCTTTTGGATTAAGTTCATGTCAAAGTCAGATAAATGTCATATTTCTCATAATAATTATATTCATTTTTCTTTGCTGCTGGTAAACATAAGAAAATAGTCAACCTAATTAAATTAGAAACGCTCTTGTGATTTGCTTCTTGCCGATACGTAAAAAACCTTCTTGAATTTAGTTATAACAAGTTGAACATCGCTAATGCAATCTGTAACACAAGCTCGTTTGATTGATTACTTAATATAGTCTCGAAATTATCTTTCACTTCTCTCGAACAAATAAAGAATCGACAGAAAATAGATTTTGTGCATGAATTTTCCAACCCATCTATTTCTTTTTTTTTCATGAGTTTAGAAACATCTTCATTTCTGGTTCTATTAAAGTAAAGAAAATATTTTTTGGCTGAATTTCAATTTATTAAACTAAAAATTAAACTTGCCTTTTTAAATATTTCTCTTATAGCTGCTTGAAATTGCATTGCAATACTTTAAACAACATTTAGGATAATATTTCTTATTTTATAAATCTCAATTAAAAGCAGTCTGGATAAATTATAATTGATACAATGAAACAGAAAGACACATCCTTGCACTTAAATGCATTCAAATGACAGCAACTTCGCCGTTTGGCACGATTGAAAACGCCTTTTGACGTCTTAAATTTAAAATTTTATTAATGTCTGACCGTCCATTTTCATTTTTTTCTTTTCTATAGACACCTGTACTAGTATATATTGTATTGAGGCTATAAGACGTATGTCTTTTGCAATAAAGGAATAGAATTGAATCCATGCTTAAAAAACATATCGCAAAACAATAATTTTGGTAACCAAACCACAATACATGGAAATATAACTATCATTTTGCAGCCATAATTAAAGCATCATATGTCAAATTTAGGAATTTATACATGATATTTAATTATGGTTAACATAAAACCGTATTGATACAATGAAGGGTATGGAGATAACGAACAGTATTCAATATCAAAGACCATAAAACAATACAAAATAGGAGCAGAGCAAACAAGGACCCCCAAAACATCAGAGGTGGGATCAGATAATTATAATTATAATAAGATTAAGAAATTTGGTTGTAATAAAAATATAGTAATGTAACTAGTTCAATTAAATTGAATATTTATGTACATGTTAACTCAGAAACAAGAATGATTGATAAATGAAATATCTTTTCATCATCATACATGTTCTTTAATGTGTATTTATAAATAATTCATTTGCATTTATTTAATTTTTTTTTTCATTTCAAATTTTAATATAAAAATCAGGACATTCAAAAGAAACGAATGAAAATATAATTTTATGCACTTTATTTTAAAAAGTTTGTTAATAGATTAAATACTTCTTTCACAAAATATGGAAGTACAAAATGGTACTAAAAACTAACTATTATTTATGCAATCTTTTATTCGTAATTCCTCAGATTAAAACCAATCTGGGATGAATAATTTTCACGACTGAGGAAACATTCGCTTTCAATGCAAAGCAGAATAAATATTTAACGGCGATTAATATTCGTTGAAGTTAAAGTCGTGCCACATTAAGATAAAATTTCAGGTAAAACTTAATAGATAGAATTCATTAAGGAGAGATGAGAAAATCTGTTCAGAATGGTTTTATTAGGGATATTCTTTTCTTCATCAGGAGTATCGTTGAAGGCATATTTTTGAGATTCGAGTTTAAATCTCGAAATTGATTCAAAATTCGAAATTCGAGATTCAAAAACGAGATTCTCCAAACGAACCAATGTCAACATTTGATTATTTCCCTTTATTATGTTTTTACTATCAAGAAATAATTCAATATAATAATATCAAATGGGTCATTTCATTAAATTACAATGCAAGAAAAAGTGTTATATATATTAGAGGGAAATTTAAATAATTAATGGATTTTTGATCCGCAATGAATATTTCAATTTATATTATAGATTCTTAAATATTAAATAGATTACATATATCAGGAGTATATAATTATATTTTTGTATTGATGACAAATTACCGGCCGCCAGGTGATGGTCGCTGTGCGTTTCTGCGGAGTTAAAACAATTTAAATAAAAAATATTAAACATTAATATAATAGTATATTAAAAAGACGGTCTTAAGTTTAAAGAAAAACGCACAATAAACATAAAATTAAAAATTCTTATGAAGAATGAGGTAAATAATTCATCCAATACTGACTTAGAAATTAAGATATGTTTGAAGTGCGGAGAAAATTAAGACATGTGTTGGGCGTAGTCTAAATCAAAGACCGCGTTATGTATATTACACAATTTTACTTTCTCTATTCAAACGGGATTTGTTGTACGTATTTATTTTAAAATGACGTGTACATATGTACACATATAAACATTTTGAAAAATATGGTTAAATGTAAATTCATTAAAAGACTTAGCAGGCTACAAAATATTACAAGATTTGGCCCTTAGCAGACGAGGATAATGCACGTTTTACAATGTGCCAAGAATTTTCCCGCTACAACTCAAAGAGAAGAAATGAAGTGGCGGATCTAGAGGGAGTTTAGTTTTTTCCTCTAAGAGAGAGCAAGGATACCAACATATTTGCTGCATTTTTATTAAATTAAACTACACTGCATATCTAGTCGTAGATTACATTTAATTTTAGTTTTAAACTTTTAATGTAAATGCCATACAGGCCCACGGTTCAAAAGTTGTTGACGCAGAGTACCAGGGGTTAATACTGAACATGCATTATATAATTAAGAAAATCATGCAATGTACTTTTAATATCACGAGGATATATATTAAAAGATAAATATAAGATATTTTAAAAACAGACCACCATATTCTTTAGTTGCTTCATAAAAGGAACATTAATTGGTTTGCGGCGATTTTTGACGCTTACGTCAATACATGTTTCTTGTCTTAATTTTTAGAAAAACACAGGTAGGCGAGTATATACGGTACGAAAAAAAGGTTGCTCAACCAAAAAAAAAAACAAAACAAAAAAAACTATTTAAACTACAAGAAAGAAAGCTGCGGAAAAAATATTTCTTGCAAGCGCATAAAATTGTTGTTTTGCAGTACCTGAGAGTTTTATATATCATTGGACATACATATCGCTCTGTTCTTCGTGCCACATTAAGATAAAATTTCAGGTAAAACTTAATAGATAGAATTCATTAAGGAGAGATGAGAAAATACCTGTGGTTTTCCTAACACAGGAAATGCATAAGAATTAAGTTTAGTAGACAATTCAAAAATATATATACTCCTGATATATGAAATCTATTTAATATTTAAGAATCTATAATATAAATAAAAATATTTTTTGCTGATCAAAATTCTATTAATTATTTAAATTTCCCTCTAATATATATAACACTTTTTCTTGCATTGTAATTTAATCAAATGACCCATTTGATATAATTATATTCTTTGATAGTAAAAACTTCAAATGTTGAACCCGCTTTTGATTGGAGTCGAATTTTGAATCTCGAATTTCGAATCGTTGAAGGCATATACAGATTAAATGTAATGCATGTCTTTAGATCGATGATTCTCATCAGAGATAATTTCAAGACCTTTACCACGAAAGAATAATTATTTTCTTGTTTGGTTAGATACCTGCAAATATGTTGTTAATGATTTCCATTTTGACGACATCTTTAATCATGATGAGATTTAATATTAAGAAAAGCTGTAAGTTAAGTTTTCACTCAACAGTCAGAGTAATTTCATATACTAAAATAAACCCTAAAGCTTAGATTTCATGTCGAGAACGAAAATATACAGAGTAATTTAATATGAAACTCCTTAATTTCAAGGGCAACGTATTTTTATAACACATACGGCTGTTTTATAGTGATATTTTCTTGCATTTGCAATCCGTTGAAGATGAATTTTTCTACTATAAGGTATAAAAGGAATACGGGCTTCGTGTTAAGGAGAGGTCAATGTTGTTGTGATCTTTATAAATACTAGCTGACCCAGCCTATCTGAGCCTAATGCTTTTAATATGTATTAATTATAGATGTTATTTTCTAGCAGTGAAAGCAAATGTTATTTTTAGAGTCGTTTTTTATTTAGTTTAATGCTTTTACGTGGGGGTATCAAAAAAATCGTGAACTACCGCCATAAAATTAAAACCACTTTAGGCACATCAATGAATTTTGAAATATCTAGTTAGCATCATCTTTTCTATCTATAGAATATATTACAAATCATTGATTTTATTTTTTAATAAATTAGTAATGTTTTTGTAAGCAATGGTATGTCCAAGCGGCGCAACCTCGAAAGCGACGTTTGTTCGACCTAAGTGTAACTAAGAAAAACTATTCTGATATGAACATCTGACATCCAAAAATCCCGTTATTTCAGGTATGTGTTGGGACACTATTGTTCCATAAAATATGGAATTTTTACCTCATTCTGGAAGTTCCATGAAATTTTATCGTAAATTTTACATGGAGTACCCAAACAAATATTGCTTGAAAATGACGTCAAAAGGGGGAGGGGTATCCTTTTCCAACTTTCTATAAAGTTTTGTCCCTGAAAAAAATGGTATAGACCTAGGAAATGTTTAAAATGGCTGCGGAGAAATAATATATATCCAGAATATTTGTTTTTAATGCCAAATAGATTCAGAGAGAAAAGAAATGTACAGTTAATGCCGATTTGTAGGCAAGGTGTGAAAAATCAATCACGCCAAAAAATGACGTTGATCATGTGTTGTAGATACTGAACTCCAAAAAGCAAAATATGCTGGCACAATCAAGCGAGGATCTGTCCCATTGTATAAATTCATTTGCAATATTATATGCATTAAAAGCCGCTGCTCATGACATTTTAAAATCATATAAACAAGACGGATTGAATCCTACCTCAGCTCCAGTGAATCTCATCAAAATAAGTGTACGAGGTAGAAGAAGCAGACATTGAAAAACAATGACGTTGTCAGGAGTCATAAAACTAAACAGCGACGGCGCCCGGTGTTGATATCACGTCATTTTTATTTTATAATAATTTGGGAAATAATTAACGTATCACGCTAAAATTTTCAACATTTCTTTATTTTTTTATTGTTTTATGTTCCATAAAAATTTTTGTAAGCTCAGACTACAAAGTACTAATTTTATAGCCTCAGTCCACGAACTTTTTGATAACCCTTCGTAAAATGTATTAATAATTGGTAATCTTATTTTCTTACGCGGAAAGCAAAAATGATTTTTAGATTCGATTTTTTTTTTGTATGTCTTGTATGGTGTAAGAAAAAGGTATATGGTGGGTTTTGAAAATAAGTCAAAATTCAACGTTGGGTATTCTTCGAATTCTTTAAGTCTTTATTGGAATCAAGGTTAGACAGCTTACAATTAGGTGCGGATATGTAGCTCTCTAGTTTGTAAAAAAAATTGATGAAAGACCAGCTCGAGAAAGTGCCACCCTCTGAAAAGGAGCATATCTATTGCGAACAAAAAAGCACTTGTTTTTTTATATTAATTTCTCTGTTTGCAATCCAGTGTATCTTTTGATTTATAAGGAGATTAATAAAGAAGTTAATAATCTCGGAGATCGTTAGACCTGTTATTTTGCCAAATTCATTATAAGATCTCAAGAAATTAATTAACAAACATTGACCTTTAATGATCTTAAATTATAAACTTTGTTCATGCTTAGAAGTCCATCCAAGACAACAGAACAAACTGTGAATAGAGCCAACATGGACCTAAGAAAACAGAAATGGGATCATATGCTAAAATGCTTAGTACATCGAGATAGCGACCAGTATTGGAGATCAAAAGTCTATTTAACAACAAATTATGGAGCAGAGATGGGATCAGGTGCCATGGTGGAGTGAGCATCCCCTACCAACCGGTCACATCTGCCGTGTCCTCATTGTCATGGTTGGGAAATAACGGAGTAACCCACCACAGTTCACTGTATAAATAATGGCCTTACAACAATTAAAATGAAAAACGACAGTCAGTATTTGTCTTAATTTAATTTGTTGGAAAATAATGCGCTTTCTCTTTCAAATGAGGAATGAAAAAAAACCAAACACCACAGTTCATATGTATGAATAATGCCAAGAATTATATAATCATCAACACTTGTTCTCAAACTACACCATTTCTTATTTGTGAGTAAATAGCATATTTCCATAAACATTATAGATATTAATACCCGTAGTTCCTGAAGTAAGACGGGTAATTAGGGAAGAGTACGATTATTCTTATCTCACTGAGAACTATATTCGCTCAACAAAATTAGAATGAGAGTAAATCAATACTGTCATAATACAACCAAAGCCAAATGAATAAGGCTAATCATTAATTAAGCTAGAGTGTTCAAAGGAACGCAGTCGTCAACTGCTAATAGTCTTGTTTATATAATTGTAGATACGTATTAGAGTGTACAACTCTTTATTAGCTTACCAATATTTTATTGTAATGTTTATGCATTTATATGCAAAGAATTATATGTCCAGTGTTTTTCAGCTTGCAATAAAAAGGGATTATGGGACTCAATTGACATATGCTTCCCCGAACATCAAGGATAAAGTAAATCATAAAAAAGCAATTATTCACGTATCTTTTCATCAAAAATCATATTGACTCGCTAGTAGAAAGATATTTTAATTAAATATGGAGATGACAAACTGTATTAAACTTCAAAAGTCGATTCAAAGAATACACACCAGGGACAGAGCAAACAATGACCTCTAAAGGTACCATAGGTGGGATCAGGTGCCTTGGAGGAGTTAGCATCTCCTGTCAATCTGTTATACCTGTCATGTGCTTAGTGTCATGATCGAGAAAATAGAAAAAAATATATGGACATTTTAGTGTGTCTAATAATTGGTTTGAAAAACGTCAATTAGCGTTTGGATTGATAATTTAATGTACTTGCTGACGAGGTCATTGTATCGACCGAAAAATTCGTGAAATTATTTTGTTTAACGAGATTTTTAAACGTGACTTATTAAAATCCTTAATTCATCATATTAATTGTCAAGAGTTTTCGCCTCATTAAAAAAACGTTCATAGGTAGATCATTATCGAATCAATTGAGAGATATAAAACCCACTTGCGTGGTTATAAGGATGTAATGCAACAAAATGTACATGTATTGCAGAAGAAACGGTAATATTCATACACTTATGTTTTGTCAAAAGGCCGATTGACGCCGTAGTTCTTTTTCGTATAGGCACCTAGAAGTTACCATCCCTTATTTACCCCTTCAGTGTCTTCAAAAACCTTTTTGAAAGTGATGTAGTAATAAGGTAAATTGGAATATAATAGCAAGTTACCAAAGCAACCCTAATAATTGCATTTGTAATATAAGTACACTGTATGGACTTGCAATGGAAAAAAGAGAAAAATTAAGAAATATAACCTTCAAATAACATAATATTTTTAATGATCACTATTTATAATATATTTATTGAATAATCAAGCATTTATTTCTTTATTGATTAATTTATTGTATCATATTATGTGTAGCCAATCAGAGTTGACATTTTAGCCAACCAAATGATTAAAAATATTAACCAATCAATAGTAATTAGACATAAGGGACACATTATAAATACAGGGATTAATCTTCTTTTACTTTTGGTGTAACTCTTAGTTGGAGTTAGGTGACTTGGGAAGGGTACTTGGGCTCTGTCGGGAAACAACAAAATTGTTAGTTAGACCACTCAGCTCAGGGACCTAGTTCCCTAGTGTCTTTGTTACTAGCTATGGTGTCTCGGTGACTTTAGCTTGTGTCTTATCAAAAGTAATACAGTGTCCTGTTGATAGCTATGGTGTCTTGGTGACTTAAGCTTGTGTTTGTGAGTCTTTAGATGTATCTGTTACTTTGTGATTTTTTGGGTGTGTTTTAGGTAGTTGCACTGTTAGTTAAACCAATGCGTCTGCAGCTACAGGGATAAGGTAATAGATTTGATCATTGGTTTTATAAGTTGTTGGTGATTCTTCTTTTATAGTTTGTTTTTATACATGTATACATGTAGTTTGACAATCATTATCCAGATAGGATCAATCAAAAGTATGCAGACATATGTAGTGAAATATTCATTTGTTAGCCATTGCTATTGAAGTTTGTTTTGATTTGATTTTATAAACGTGATTCTTAGGAAGGAAACCTAAGCGAAATCAATTATTTATTATTTGTACATTAGTAATAACGTTATACATGTGTGTAATAGGCACTCCTTACTCGAATAAGTACAGCTATACATACGCAAAAGAGTGCAATTGAAATACCGACAATATTATGTAATTGCATTGTAAGAATGTATCGGAATGGCGATTATTTTAAGTACATTATTTATCTAGGATAATTGTAATTATGACTACTTGTAATAACTAAATATTATAGCGTGAAGCAACATGTACAGTCATGTGATTTTAGCACATTTACTTGCAGTATTGAGGTTACCTATAAATGCAACAAATGCAAGGGCATAACCAAGTTAAAATTTAGTTTCTGAAAAGTGATGCAATCCTATCCAGATTTTACAGTTTCAGTGTTACGATCATATTTGTATGATCGAATGCTGTATTTTTGCAGATCAACGGCATGAAATATTGGTATAATTAAATTTATTTCAAGATTTCATCAGGATCACAGCACTTTTCAGATACCTTACTACTTGTAGAGTTGATTTGTAAAAGCCTACTAGGATCAATGGAGGGTATGCCCTTGCACCAGATCGATTTATTAAGATCCCTACATTACCCTCCGATGTACTTCCATACAAATATACGGCAGTATCAATTTAATACGAAGTATAGAGAAAATATATTAATAAAACCGTGAGGAAGACATTAATTCCAAGTAAATGGCCTATAGAATATCTGTAAATAATATTTTATTTATTCATAGAGTACATTTTTGTTAAGAAAATTACTTGATCTGCCTCTCACTGCATACAAACTGCGTCATGTTTTAAGAATTGACGTCACATCGATTGTGATCAGTGACTTGTTTATAACACTTTATATGAGATTCGACTAACAACAAAACAAATCTTGTAGTAAACTTTGGTGTAGTTTGATGGTTTCCTACAGGTAAAAATAGCAAATCACCATTTTGTGGTATTTTAAAGAATTGTTGTATGATATATTTTGTATGATGTCATAGTAAAGTTTTCCCGTCCAAATTAGGCTCCGCCCCTTTTTTGTAACCTTAACTGTGCTGCTTATGAATAATTTTAAATTACTAATATATTCGCAGAGATTATCATTCAAGATACATTTACACAAATTATATGAAAATCCTGAAGGTTGCTACATGCATAGGCGGCGGCAAAAACAAAAAACAAAAAAACAAAAAAAAAAAAAAAAAAATCGGGAATCTTTTGATTAGAGGTTGCCTTGATATAATTGCTAGATTTTAATTTCAAATAGTATACTGGCGCTGCGAGCTGAATTTTTCCTACTTTATTCTTATTTTTGTTCATTTTAGAAATAGAATGATCGTCAGTTTAATTACTGTAAATGTATTACATTTGGCGTGTACGATATTTGGCGGAAATTCAATTTTCAACAAGTTAGCAAAGCTTTGAATTAGCGCCTGTCTGAATGCGCTAGTTAGAATTGTTAATATACAGGACATTTAGCGATGTACTTTCCGCCAAAATCGCTGAATGGAATAGACCGCTATATGTAATACGTTTACGGTAAATTCCCGTCTTAATTTCCACACGCATGATAAATTGACAACATAATTATCTATCAATCAACTTCACACACTATGTGGAAATGCTTACATTTTAATTTGAAAAAATTATCATTTGATGTTTTATGAATATTAAAAATATATTCCAAAGATAAAGAGAAAAATGTTGATAATGTCAATCTATTTGTCTTTCATTAACAAACAATTTTCAATTGCCAATGAGTATAAGAGTAATTAACTAATATCTCTAATTATGTTGCATTCTTGGCCCAAGGGACTTCATACCCTACTGACCTGCAGTTGTAGTTAATCATGGACTCATTGAAAAATAAAATTATAAATCTGTTTAAGTTATCTCCGTAGATTAATTTGAAATCGAGTGTATGTATTCTGAGTCAGTGTATAAACATGTAATTTCCGGACTAATGACAATAATACGAGTTTTGTTCGAAAAGTTCGTGGACAATATAATCAATCCTAGTTATACTATTTGAAGAAATAAAATAAAAATGAGTAAATTATCATAAACACATTAATTTTTTTGACTTGTAAAATTTCTTTCATTAATATTAATAGAATGAAATATGTGGCGATAACAAATAGTATTCGAGCTCAAAATAGGTGCGGAGCAAACATGGACCTCCGATACATCAGAGGTCGGATCAGGTGCCATTGAGGTAATATTCCGCCATTTAGGAATTAAATTCTATTCCGCTTCGTTCTGCGGCGTCACATATTTTTAAAACACTTTTCAATGAGGACTACCTATCTTTTTAATTGATTTCTTCATCAAAGATTGTTAACATATGAGAGTTGAATAAGATAAAACGGAAATTGTGTTGGAGAAAGCAAAACTTTATTCAAAACTTTTTATTTTCAGATATTGAATCTCCTCAAAACTGTCTGAACAAAGATAAAAAAAAAAGACATAAAAAACAATTCTAAATATGCCTAATTCCATTCATCCAGAACCAGGTCCGAAATCGGCAATGGAAAGTAGAACAACTCTCAGATTTTCTTCAGATTCGTCGGAAAGCTTTCAGCGGTTAATGCAGAAGAACATAAGTGAATCCTCATTTAGCAGAATAATAAAACATTGGAAAATGATTATGGTTATATTGATACCAGTTTTATCTCTTATTACTCTCACCACGGCCAATCTTTTGAAAGCCAGTGAAGTTAAAAGAGCGACAATAATCGCCATTGAGAATGTAGACGAAGCTTATCTGTACGCCCAGTTGGTGAAAATGTTACAAAGAGAAAGGGGTATCTCCTCAACATATTTGAGCTCTAGTGGTAATAACAGTGCAGCTTTCAATAAGATGATGACTGACAGATATAACACGGATTTAGCTTTTGTAGATATTCCTGTAAATCAGCGCATGGTTTTGGTTAATGAAAGACCGTATACAATTTTAGAACTTCATCAAAATGTAAAACTCTCACGAAAGAGAATTGATAATGGGTCGGTTTCTGTCGAAGATCATCTTGACTTCTACACTAATTTGAATGAGGGATTGATGAATGTCATGTTTAAGGGTGTTGATATCCCAGGTGAACAAAACTACTATGGAGAAATTGTAGCGTTTTCCTCACTTGTGAGATGGACAGATATCATAGGGCTTTTGCGTGCTCGAATAGCTTTTCAATATGTGACTTGCGCTTTCACTTCAAAGACAATGCAGAATTATATGCTTCTGACTGGTGAAGCTTTGGCATATAAGAAAATATTTACTCTTTACACGGCGTCTTTGAAAGAGGCTTTTTCTGAACAAAACCGGAACAGTACGGAGGCTTACCTTGATGAGGTTAGAACCACTACCTGGTCAGAGACCTTTCTCAACTCCTGTGTCTCTCTCTCGAAAGAAGATCGTTTATCCTTAGGATTGGATTGGTTTAAGAACATAACAAAATACATCGACTTTGCTTTTGAGATTCAGAAACGCCATTCCCAAATAATAACAAACAAAATGTCACAAATTCGAAAAGAAGCGGAATTTCAATTCAATATATATATTTCCGTGCAAATTATCATAACTATTGTGAGTTTTGTTTTATCAACATGGCACATAATTTGCATAGAAAAATTGACATTCAAAATTGCTAAACATGCTTCAACAATCAAAGGAAAATCAAAGGAACTGGCGGCCGAAAAGAAATTAACTGAGAGGCTTCTCTATCAAATGTTACCAAAAAACATAGCAAAAACATTGAAGGAATGCCAAGAAGTCAACGCAGAATATTTTGAAGAGGTCACCATTTTCTTCAGTGACATTGTTGATTTTACTGAATTGGGCTCACGAAGTTCCCCGATGCAGATAATTGATTTGCTTAATGATTTATATGGGTAAGTCTGACACAAATTAAACAGGAACTGCAAATTGAACAGTACTAGTATTATCCGCATTAAGGTGATCGCATCTCAATGTATTTTTTCTTCATTATCAAAAGAAGAAGCTAAATTGATAATCTAATTAACAAAAATATTAAAATGCACATCCACTGGGCATTAAAAGACTAATTTTAAAAGATGATTGGGTTTTTGGGAAGAGCAGCACGGAACCAAGTTTTTGTAAAAAAAAAAATCATTGGCCCCCATTTCACCCCCACCACCATTACTGTGAAACAGAAAATACAAATTACCGTATTATGCAATTATATGACACCATCGATAACCATCCAAATGATGAGCAATCTACTGCAAAAATGTAAGAGAAGTTAGGACCTGAAGGAAACCAGTTATTTGTAAGAAATAAAATGTTCTCCTTATTGCATCTCTAAAGGACATGTTTAATATTGTTCCTAGATAAAAATAGGACATTGCAAAAAGGGGAGTCCAGAAAAACAGATATTGGTTGAGAAAAACGACGCCTTTTTACCCCATTGTCAAATGTCGTAATTTCACGCCAAATCTAGTGAAAAATCGAATAATTTTAAAGTTGGGATATATAATACCCAAATTTTTAGGATCAATTCTCGAGCAAACATACATGTACTTTACTTACAAGTATGTTATATGATAATTTTGATTTTCAACAAAACAAATATAATTTAAACCAGAAAGTATATAAAATTTTTGATTTGTGTATGAATAATAAAACAAAAATTACCTATTTTATGCCCTGTTCACACGACGAGTTTAATTCGCAGTAAATTAATGCCTCTCTCTCTCTTCACACGACAGCTAATGCGAAGTAAACTAAACGAATTAAACATAGTCATGTAGTTTACTGTACAAGTATGCCATCCTTTGATACATCATGTAGTGGCTAGGTATTCATTGATTTTTTTAACAACTTGTATTTTTTAGCCAAATATAGCACAAAATATATATAACCAGGAACATGCCCTGTGACTCATTAAAGACAAAATTTTTTTCTTCGCTTAGCGTTTACACGAATAATAGTAATTTAATCAGTAAATTAATTCGAATTAAACTAATTGATAAAGTTGTGTATGAATAATAAAACAAAAATTACCTATTTTAGTCAGTACCGAAAGTTACATATAATTTTAATGTATACTAGGATATAGCATGACATTCTTTCATTTTAGTTTATTTGACGACCATATTGAAAAGTACGATGTGTATAAAGTAGAAACTATCGGAGATGCTTACATGGTAGCTAGTGGTGTACCCACTCCAAACGGCAACGCGCATGCAGTTCATATTTGCAAACTCGCCCTTGACCTTCATGACGTCATGAGGCAATACCATGTACCAACCTCATTTGAAAGAGAGGAAAGTGTTAAAATTCGAATCGGAATTCATTCAGGTAAGATTAAAAAATGGATATCTATCACAGAAGAATTTCATCTTAGTTGAATAAAAACGGTGGAATGTTGCTGAATAGAACGCATTCACACTTCTTTTTCTTTTCTTTCAAATCGACCGCCAAACATAGCTGACAAATTGTCGATTGGACGTGAAACAATATACAGTCAATCAATCAATCAAACTTTCAAATCGAAACACTCGTGATGGAAATCTAGCCATATTGATATATTTGCATAAAAAAAAAACATAAAAAGTATATATTGACAAGGCATTCTCACATTTTAAGATGACGGCAAAATGAAACAGTAGTGGATTACAAACTTTTAAATCTATATTTTTTAGATTGTAGATAAAAATGTTTGATTACAGGTGTTTTTTAATTATAACATTTCAACAGTAAAATTCTCGTTTTGTTATTTCCTCAGTGAATAAAAGTGTGAAAGTTTACTAAAGTGATATTCGTTTACAATGTTAAAAGATATGTGATTCGCTCTTATGAAAATATTGTGAAAACATGTCCAGCTGTTGAAAAGGATGTCATATCTTACTACAAAGCATTGAATATCCTCTTTTTATTAATCTAATTGTGTATAAAAAGACAAAATGGTTTCAAAAGAAAAGAGCAATAGCCATCTTATGCATAAAATGGCCCTGTACTTATATCAATAAATTAACTATCACCCTTTTTCTCATTTCATATATCAAAATAAAGTAGACACTTGGTCCTTTCATTTTCTATGATAAAATTTCGTTTTGAGAATCCAGATATTGGAAAACATGTTTGAGAAATTGCAATGTTCTTGAAATTTGCAAAAAACATGCGTATTTGACTACCTCCAGCAAAGAATTAAAATATGAGCACAGTCCAAGATCCAAAAAATAAAACAATTTTTTTTTGATCTTCAGACACAGAGCTTTCATTATGTATTTGCATATTTTGGATCAGAGGTTGTGCTTTATATGAAATATTGAAAAAATGCTTCGACTTTAGGTCATTTTAAACGGAATTTACAGGATATGAGGAAAATGACACATTTTATGACGTCATAATACATTGACTAGATGGGAAATTTCGTCACGATTAATAGATACGTGGTCACTAACAATCCAAGTGATAAATAGCGCACTTGCAACATAAACTGATCGGTTGTTGATTTTTCAGAAATTCTCAGAGCCAAATAAGGCCCAAAGTGGCTCTTGCTCTTTAAAATACTTATGCATGACTGGTTTGATTTAATTTATTTTTGTATGAATTTAAAAGGACCTTGTGTGGCAGGGGTGGTAGGTAGAAAAATGCCAAGATATTGCTTATTTGGAGACACAGTAAACACAGCATCAAGAATGGAGTCTTCTGGAATAGGTTTGTCAACCATTTTGTCATGTTTACTGTTTTTTATGTATATTTTGACTTCAGCCTGTGTAAAGACCAAAAAGTATGTAAAATTATGACTTATGATAAATAAGTTATGTTTTAAGGTACCACCTTTCAAGCGAGCACACTTGTACGCCACCAGCAATCTTTATATAGCTTCCAATTGAAATTCCTTTTTTAAATTAACTAAGTATATTTGCACACTCATTTGTCGACGGATTTTCCGTTGTTATCCGATCATGATAAGGACAGGGCGGGTGTTGCCGATGAAAAGGGGATGCTCACTCCATTGTGGCCCTGATCCCACCTCTGATGTTTTTGAAGTCCCTGTTTGTTCTGCGTCTATTTTGTATTGTTTAATTGATTTTGAGCTTGAATATGGTTCGTTATCTCCATATATTCATAAAAAAATCTTATAGTGCTCCTTTTTTGGCATAATTTCTATAAATATCTCAACTTGGAATGATTAGGCGTTAAACATACATATGGGTATTCTAAAGGATTATTTACCATAAAAGACTTGAAAATATGAGACCCTTTGTATTATTTAAGAGAATCACTTTTTCATTATGTGCTCTGCAGCTATTTATCTGTCGGTTCGTCTGTCTACCAACAGTTTCCGTTCATTTCATTCGAAGAGGCTGCACATTTAGTACACAGATTTTTTTTAATAAGAATATCTAGGCAAAATTCTGTCTTGGGCCGATCAATTTTCGTTAGAGTAATGCCTCTTCGACAGAAAAATTCCAATTCTTTGCAGTTCTCGTTTATTTCTTTCCAGAGGTTGAATATACTAAAATGAAATTTGATATTACAGATGTATCATACAAATACCTAGGCAAGATTTAATTCCAGGTTCGATCGAGGAATTTTCGACAGATATGGCTGTTGGACTTCAAAATAAATCCAATGACTTGCAGTCTCTGTTTATTTTCTTTGCAGATGTTGCACATACTGGAATAAAATATAATTCACAGAAATGACATGAAAATATACTTTGGATAAGATCGAGCAATTTTATAATGTAGACAATATTTTGCTGTTTCCGTTCATTGTTGATCAGATAAATAACTTATATGTCATGAGAAACATGTTTTTGCCAAAAATGTCATGTAGAAGACTATTTCTGTTTGATGTATCTGAGATAGAAGTGGTAGATGACCCTTTTTGATTTTAAGTTCCAAGGGTCAATTTCATTTGATATACACCGCCCATAATGCATGCTGCCCGTACTAAAGACTTGACAAGTGCAAATTATAATGTACTAGTAAGTCCAAAGGGGCATAAGTGTTTCACATTTGTGTATGGCATAAGAAAGACTAAAGAAAAAGTCTTATATAAAACATTTTTTGCGAATTTGTGTGTTTTTGAATACATGTAATCAAGATCTTACATATTTATGAAAGGTAACTTTTCTCTCTTATTACAGGTGGCAAAATCCATCTCAGTCCATACACTTACAGCATAATAAAGCATTTAGGATGTTTTGAAGTTTCGTTGCGAGGAAGGATTATTTTAAAGGTATCGGTGTTTAATGTTTGTTTGTTTGTTTGCTGTTTAACGTCCCTCTCGAGAATTGTTTACTGATATGAAAACGCCACCATTTGCTGGTAGAGAGCTGCACATTTTGTCGAATACTCGGCACTAAGAGCCATTGAGGAGTGAGGGATCTTTCGTGCCAACAGGTACTGCGACATGGGACCTCGGTTTATACGGTCTCATCCAAAGGACCGGTCTCCACGTCACACAGTGGGATTTGATCCCGTGACGTAAGGATCGACTTCTTCCTCTGCGACTCTACAGCAGACGCTCTTACCACTGCGTGCACCACGCGGGCGACTGGTGTCAAATGAGACGTTTAATGAGTTCCCCACTTAACATTGATTTATAATTCACAAGAAAAGTATAGACAAAATGACAACCAGTTTATTCATATTAGAAAACCGTGTGTTAATTTAATGCTGAATCATTTATCATTATTAAGAATGTGTTGGAATCTAATGCTGAATCAGTTTATTCATATCATAATCTGACAAAATTGATGAAATACCAAATCCTTTAGGATTATCGATAATTAGAATTCTCTTTAGGTTTGTATTTTATTTTATTTTAAATTTAAAGGTGCATAAACACAGATTTGAAGTTAATATTTTTCTGTATAATATCACGACTTATATATTGTAATAGCAAATAGCAAAAATATATTAAAAATCTTATTTTATCTTAAAATTATTAAAACTTCAAATTTTTGGATTGGTTTGATTGACACATACATGTACTTGGTCTTTCACAAATATTAATTTTATTCTTATTTCTTAGAAAAAGTGGCATTCTTGTTTTGCATTAATGAAAAGTATTAAAACTTAAATCAAGAAATATATAATATTCAGAGTAGAAAGCAAAACCTCTTCACAAGTATCGCCATTTCTTGCTTAGTGCTGTGTATAGAGCTAAGCAAACTGAACACACCCGCGAAAAGTATACAGTTTTTTAGCAGGGCACGAGCTCTGTAATCGTTAAGGTTTACGATTCACCGGGTGTGTTCAATTGTTAAAGTTTGCTCACCACAACTGCACGGACTGACAATAAACTGTTTGTATGTTTTAATTCTAATTTTTCTATTCTGAATTTTCCAGATTATGTTTTTTAAAAATATTTTTCATTAAAACACAACAAGATCACCACTTTTCCTAAGTATTAAGAATAAAATTAAATTTTTTGAAAGTTAATGCGCGTGTCAATCAAACCCCACCAGAAATTTGAAGTTTCAATAATTTTTTAGATGAAATAAGATTTCTTAATATATTTTGATGTGAAATCCTATTGCAATATTATACAGAAATTTTTAGAAAATTTTAACTTCAAATCTGTGTCTATGCACTTTTAAGGAATATCAAAGATAGTGATTTTTGTGTCTATTGACAGGGAAAAGGAGTGATGAAGACCTATTGGCTAGAATCATTTATACCAACACCGCAGCTGACTATATTAGAGCCGTCCTGCATATGACAAGGGAGTGAAATACATTCAAAATAAATGTTTATACGGTATAATTTACAAGTAAATACATATATGTGATACCAATGACAGCTCATGAAAGATCTAATCCTTTTTTTCCAATAAGGTTCTATTTATGGATGCAGGTGCTACGGGGAGCATTTCATTGCAAAGAAACAGGAGTGCACAGTGAAAAATAACAACTTGTCCGAGTGGGCGACTACGTATACGTACCCTCACTGCCATTACTACGATCAAACTCGGATCATAGTGTCCTGAAGAGTGCTCTCCAACTGTCCTACCCACACACCCAACACTGAAAAAATACCTTCTTAAGGTTCAATGATACTCTGATAAGAGAAATAACTCTTAATGACATAAATGTCTATTATTCCTTTATAGATTTGTCTTTTTTGTCCAGTTTTGTCCTGCAAGCTACATGTATATATGCTATAATTGTTTGTATTTTACTTAAAAAATACATTTCTTTTGGAAAATCATTAAATTTCAAAAAATATTTTATATGAGTAATCAGAGAATTTATGAACCTTAATTCAACTAGTGTGCCTTGTAAAACGATAGTCAGGATTAGGAATTGTTCTGTTTACTAGCAAGGATAGTAGTTAGTTGGTGTCTGCGTAGCAGGGGTTGTATAGATACTGGATAACCTGTAGTGAAAACTACTCATAAAATCTAGATTTACCAATGTTGTCTTGTAAATCTGCCCAATACTTGTAAAAACTACTTTTAAGGTAGTTATTGTATGGACAGTAAATTTATGATTTTTCTCAATGACTTTAACTAGTTATTTTTTTCAATGAAGGAAAAGGGAAACTGTGTGAAAGTTTGTCTTTAAATGTTTTTATAAAGATATTTCATGTTGTATGTTCGTTTTAAGTAAGTTGGTATCAATTTAAAAAAGTTACTACATCTAAGTGTTTATTTAATCTTTTGTTTTATTTAAACAATGTTGTTATTATGCAGAAAAAATACATAACCCGCGTAAGCGGGTTATGTAATTTTTTTTAAGACCGTTAATTACAGTAATAATCAATTAAAGAAATTTGCTACATCTAAGTGTTTATTTAATCTTTTGTTTTATCTTCTTCATTGTACTGTTCCTGTATACATTATGTACACTTTTTTACCAAGAGGTTTTCTTTCATGGTCACAGGAACCGGTTAGGGGGCACGGGTACCATATGCTTGTGTCCCCTCAATAAAAACTTTCGATGAATTTTTTAAAAATTTTGTTTGTCAAGGAAAATTGAACTTTGAACATCCCCCTGAAAAATGTTTGGTTGTGCCCTAAACTAAAATTGCTATAGGGTAGGTTTTCCAAGTTTTTTTTAAACTGATTAATCTGTATTGTGAATATCTGACATTTATTTTAGGAGTTTTTACATTACAAAAATATTTCTTTTTAAAAAATCTCAATTGCAATCTAAAAACAAAATCTTATGATTTTTAAAGGATAAAAATCATAAGAAAAATATATCTGACAATCTAATCATAAATACACTAATAAACTGATGCTTCTTTATTTTGTTATAATGGTTACATTTTGCATAAAATGTAAAATTGGGTTCTTTTAGAAAATTCAACTATACTTACTAGATTCTTTTTAAATTTTAAAATGCATATATTAATTGCGGCGTTACATGAAACTTCTCAGTACATGTACCTCCGACGAACATTGTAAATGTAAAGAAACTATAAAACAATATATAATGTATATTTCGTACTATATTTTATTTTTCAATCATATTAATGGATTAAAGAATATGATTTACTATTTTGTATGAAATAACTGTGTTACACTGTAAACCTAAACATTTTGTTAGCAAATATAACAATAAAATACAGTGTAACAACTTTCTCTCAGGTGATTTTTTTTCAAAACTGAGGCTAAAATCTAAATAAGTTTAATCTTGATCTCATAGTTCGATAAGGGTTGTACGAGACAACACCAGAGGTTATACAATCCACAAGCCTTTTGTAGTAGTATCTACCAACAAACGTTGTTCTGATGCAAGAAAGAAGGTTGCCACTCATTCGTGGTCGAGCTGAAATATACCAAAATCGTGCCTGTATATTATTTTATCCCTTAACAATGGAAGAAAACTGCATAATTGTAAAGTTATTAATTTTCCTATTATTATTATTATTATTTTTTTTTTTGGTAAGCAAGAAACCCAAAAATATTTATATTCGACAGATATGATTTTACAGCCTTCGTGGTTGATAAATTACTTTGTTTTGATTGTATGCTGAAAAGCTTACAAATATTAGATATGATATGGCTTCAATCTTCATTTTTACCTCAAGCTAATTTTTCTAAAATTATGGCTTACAAAGACTTTGATAATTTAAACAAACTTTAGAAAAAAACGAATAAAGATAAAAGTATTTTTATCTGTAGTACTAAATCAAAATTAAACGGTCGTTCAAATTTATTTTCTTCAAATTATACTCAATATATAATAGTTTTACCTTCAGGATAGGGTACGGAATAATATGCTTCAACATCCCCACAGTAAGTAAGCAAAACAAGAAATATACACATAACAAACATCATGCCTGGAGAAAAAACAGTTGATTCCAATAGATTGTACTTATTGAATGAAGTGAGCATAAGCAAATGCAGAAAATAATATTAATGCCTTTGGCAGCCTGCTAATTGTGAGCGTTATGGTTGGTTATGTCGCTAGTGAAATGTATGGGAAGTGAGAAAGAATTTTCTTTGTAATCAGATAGTGCATTATGATAGACAAATTATTTGCTTGTTGAAATGTACGGGAAGTGAGAAAGAATTCTCTTTGTAATCAGATAGTGCATTATAATAGACAATCAAATTATTTGCTTCAAAATGATCGTTAACGTTATAATATGATATAAAGACACAATACTAACATGACTAAGTGGTGACAATATTGTGTTTATCGTTATTTGCTATGCCACCATGTGTGTATACGATTACAAAAAAACCTGTTTGTTTCTTAAACATCAATTTTCCAGAAAATATATTGACGCAGTCAACTAAGTAAGTATTTTTAATCTCGAAACAGGTTCCGTTTTGTATACAGGTATATTTCAAGTTGAAGTCAAGACCTTGCATTTAAAAAATGCATCGGTTATTACTTCCAACCTTTGCCATTTTCAAAATACTACATAGATATCGAGTATCTGAAATATAATCCTCCAACGTGTCCGTGATCTTGTTTACTCTACAACTCCAATCGTACCAGACACGTCGTTACTGTTGACGTAAATATGGTAAATAATAAGGGTACCGCAAAGCAGAGAATCTCCTCACGAATACAATGTCGATAAATCCCCATGTTTATTACCAAACTAACTAACACAAAAAGAAACTAACGCACCTACACACACGATCCGTTATGTTTATGACCATATCCTGTTTAGTAAACCTATATCTTTCAACTGCGACATGATTTCTTTAACATCATTATTTCAGTAGACATACAGACGATATGCCAAATGATGTGCCAAATATGAAAAAGAAAACCTCGAGTCTCTGTCAGAATGGGTTAAAGATGGATGTTGAATTCTCGCGATAAGCAATTGTGGGCCATTATGAAAATCATTTTCCTTTCTTCCTCTGACAATGCAGAAGTGAAAAAGGAATTAGATTACACGATCAGGATGTACTGGTCGCTGCTGAAAAAGGCATCTAACAACACTGTTCTTGTTTATAAGGCTCAATATTTGAATTGTGCTTTAGAGGAACTAGGCTTTAATTATGCATATATTTATTCAACTTATGCTAATAGTTTCCCTTTCGAAAGAGGGAATTATTCAAAAAGTATGACAGTTTAAAATATTTTTCATGTTTCCAACAATAAAAATGCATTTGAATAACCATACCTATACTAAATTCCAAAACTCCAATAAAAATCATTAGAAAGATACATAGCGGTTTCCAGATAATTTTCTATCAAGCCTTTGGCTTATCTCCTTACTAGGATATTTACAGCAGTGAAGAAAAAACTTCAGGAGTACTGTACAAAAGTATATTTGAGATATGAGGTAAATTAAATGTAGACAAGCTAATTCAGAGAATTCGTGTCCCCCGCTTAGGGAAAAAGTCGGCTCCCCCTGACTGAATTTGTAGAATTATCAAATGTATGTATACATGTATACTGAAGCAAATAAAATACATGTATGTCAATATGTATATAAAGATTTGATTACTTATTCTTTATCATGTGTATAGAAGATTTTTTTTATATGGAATGATTATCACACTGTAATGATGATTTTATAACCTCATAAATTTTTCATTTCACATGCTGAATACTATCATTTAGTCAAAAAAAAAAAGTATTTAAAAAAAACAAGCTAATTCAGAGAATTCGTGTCCCCCGCTTAGGGAAAAAGTCGGATCCCCCTGACTTATTAAATGTATATACATGTATACTGATGCAAATAAAATACATGTCTGTCAATATGCGTATAAAGATTTGATTGCTTATTCTCTATTATGTGTATAGAAGATTATTTTTATATGGAATATTTATCACACTGTAATAAATTATATAAATGATTTTCATTACCTCATAAATTCTTCTTTTCACATGCTGAATACTATCATTTAAAAAATAAAAAGAAAAAAAAATAGGGTCGTCCGAGATTCGATCCCGGGACCTCTCACTTACGAAGCGGGAGACATACCTCTAGACCACGGAGGCTCTTTAAATCCCGTTGCGTAAATGCAGAAGTGAAGTCACGTACATGTATATATTCATGCTCGATATTGTCAAAATTTTACACAATCCATGGTTTTTGATTTATTTAGCCTTTATTAAACAGTTCTAATAGATGTTATAAGAACATAAAGTCCGCCGAGAACCTGTTTTATACGCAATAACTCTCCGCACGCCCCTGTGCTAAAAATAGCGACAAGTAATACTATAAATACTAATAAAACAAACGGGGCGGGGCACTTTGAGAGGAGTGAGAGAGGTCCTAGGTAGCTTTGGTATAAAATTACATTGCATAAGCTCAAAATCTTCTTGAAATATCGCCCGGAAATGATAGTGTTACACACATACAGAATGTATAAATTTACGACCTTGAACTTTGACCTTTTGACCTCAAAATCAATAGGGGTCTTCCCTAGGCCACAGGGAGTTGTTATATAAAATTTCATTGCAATAGCTCAAATGGTTCTAGAGATATCGTGTGGAAACGAAAGTGTTATAACAGACAGACTTTGCTTATTTATGACCTTGACCTTTGACCTTTTGACCTCAAAATCAATAGGGTTTTCTTTAGTCCATAGGGAGTTGCTATGCTAAATTTCATTGCAAAAGCTCAATGGGTTCTCGAGATATCGTGTGGAAACGAAAGCGTTACAGACAGACAGAAAGACGGACGGACGGACGGACAGACGGACGGACGGACAAACCCAAATTAATATCCCCCACTTTTCAAGCGGGGGACAAAAAAAAGAAAAAGAAAGGTACGACCGAGATTCGATCCCGGGACCTCTCACATTTGAAGCAAGAGACATAACCACTAGACCACGGAATCGCTTTACGCGCTGTGAAGTATATGCAGAATTGAAGTCACATACATGTATATATTCATGTTTTCATGTTCGGTATTCTCAAAATTTTACACAATCCATGGTGCTTGATTTATTTAGCCTTTATTAAACAGTTCTAATAGATGTAATAAGAACATAAAGTCCGCCGAGAACCTGTTTTATACGCAATAACTCTCCTCATGCCCCTGCGCTAAAAATAGCGACATGTAATACTATAAATACTAATAAAACAAACGGGACGGGGCACTTTGAGAGGGACGAGAGACGTCGTAGGGAGTTTTGGTATAAAATTACATTGCATAAGCTCAAAATCTTCTTGAAATATCGCCCGGAAATGATAGTTTTACATACAGACAGAATGTATAAATTTACGACCTTGAACTTTGACCTTTTGACCTCAAAATCCATAGGGGTCTTCATTAGGCCACAGGGAGTTGTTATATAAAATTTCATTACAATAGCTTAAATGGTTCTCGAGATATCGTGTGGAAACGAAAGTGTTTTAACAGACAGACTTTGCTTATTTATGACCTTGACCTTTGACCTTTTGATCTCAAAATCAATAGGGGTCTTCTTTAGTGCATAGGGAGTTGCCATGCTAAATTTCATTGCAAAAGCTCTAAGGGTTCTCGAGATATCGTGTGGAAACGAAAGCGTTACAGACAGACAGAAAGACGGACGGACGGACGGACAAACCCAAATTAATATCCCCCACTTTTCAAGCGGGGGACAAAAAGAACTCAAGGGGAATTTTAGAAAATTTGAAATTTAGAAATACCAAAATCACTACCATCAAAACGTTCGATTTTTCCACACATTATTCAACAATTCCTTGGATAATTCAAAGTCAAGGCTTTTTGACTTCAAAGAGAGCTGCTTTTTAAATTAAATTGGATCCCGTAAAGTCATTTACCTTGTCATTGGTCATTTGCTAATGATTTTGTTATAAAACATTCCGATTGTACGCACATGAAGTATGACGCTGATGTTGAAAACAAAAGAAACCACATGCTGTGGCTGTCATCATTGAGATATATCAACAACATATTATCAATTAACAACAGTTACTACCATTCATATGTCGACTCAATATACCTTAGTGGGCTTGAAATAAATGATTCTACACAGTCAGTCTGACACCTGTTTTGTTTCATTTTTGGATTATTTACCAGAAAAAGAAGCTTTTTTTTTTACTTCCACGCCACTTCAACAAAGACGAATATGATATTCGTGCATGTAGACTGGGCGGGGTTTCTTTGATCTGTCCCCCTCGCCACTTTGATTATTACCTCCCCAGAGCCAAAGACTGAAAAAGATAGATATATGCTGGTCATATGTGCTGTGTGCGTAAACATTTTTGAATATGGGCCATAACTCAAGAACCTGTTGGCTATGTTTTATTTACAAATTTGTCACAGAGTATCTTTGGCCAAATGGCTCCCGATTATACAAATTATATATGTGACTCTTAAACAAGAGGAGATAATGAAGAAAATAAAACAAAAAAAAAAAAAACTGGTAACTTAAAAATCTTTCCAAGAATCAACGAGATTATCATCAAGCATCGCTGAAGCTGTCTTGAAAAGTGCGTAATTTATACATCTGAGATAGGAAATAGAATGTTTTAAGAATGTTACATTGTACATTCTATTTTTATTCTGAATTTTTAAAAAGATACACGATTGCTCTTATACATATGTATTGTTTGCGCTTCAAAATGTCAATTGTCGACTTACTAATGGACACCTAAACACGAAGAATCAAACTGTATGCAGATACATTGCGGAGCGATATTTGTATGGCTATATCTCTTAAATAAGTGTAGAAATCTGATGAAAGAATGGCTTTAAAATATATAGGACTAAATAGAAAATATACAAAATATGAAGAAAAAAAAATCATTGACTAGATTTTTTTCAGCTCAAGGTTCTGTTCCTTCGTAGTGATGATATTTGAGATATCAACTTATTAATAATTATCAAGCTTTGTCTGTTGATGCTTCTTTGGTCCTCAGAGTGTGTCACTATGATTTTGTTTTGTTCAATTTTATGGCTATATTTAAATATGTGAGGTACTGATTAGCTTTTCATTAATGCACTTTGTCAGTTGATGTATTTCAAATCCCCAGAATATGTCAAGTATAAAGTAGGTCACGGTGATCTACAAATGGAATTAATGCAATATCTTAATATTACTAATAATCAGATGCTTCAAATCAAATCAACAAACTTTTTTCATTTGTTGCATTTTCGGTCTTGTAGTGATTTTTCTTTCATAATGTAGGTCACTTTGACCAATTTTTGGAATCTCATCATGGCTATAAAGTAATATTTGAGAAAGAGAGGGACTTACATGTACATGGTATAGAATCATCAAACTTTGCTACCGTAATTAGTGGATTTTATAATTAGATTCTCAAAGTGTTTTAACCAAAATATAGGTCAAAGATGACCTACTTTTGGGATTTTTTGGTATTACCTTTTTTGTAAGGCGTTATCTTAATATACAGGATTCACAGAGCATAGAAGTGATATGCTGTACATGTACAATTTATCGTTAGAACGAATCAAAGTCTTTAGGCCTCTTGTTATGAACGTACGTCTTTGAATTTCTTCACTACTCTCAAAATAGATTTTGAAGGACAAATATTTTTAATTTTAACCTCGCTTTGTAGGGCTTATGCAAAAGAAACAAAAAAGCAAGACTGCATATATAACCTTTTGAATTTGTATCATTTAATTATTGAATCATATCATAAAATAATTATTATTGCTTTCGGTAATACGATGATTTAGCCACCTTCTAAGTATAATATATGTTTCCCTGAGCGAGAATATTATCAGTATATTTTCATTTGGCACAGGAGAAAAGTACATGTTAACTGTAACACAAGAATGTTTGGAAACGCCCGTACACCCACACAACTCCTCAAGCACACACTTACGCACACATTTAACTCTATTCTAATATATCCAGGACTTTTTCTTCCACTAGAGCTTCAGTAACAATTTAAGCATCAATATACAATGTTATGTAAAAATATCGAAGTAGCAAATTATGCGAGACTTTTATATATACCCAAGTACGCAATCTGCTGCCGTAAATCTGAAATAATTACACCGCATTAGAAAATTGGGTTTTAAATTGCATCGTACGTATAAATAGGTATGAGACTCCATATACGTGTATATGTATGTAGCTGGATTAGAATAGGCTTCTTACTTTTCCCCGCATATGAATTTTCCGTTGTGTAGTAACTTTTCTATGTAGGTGTCACAAAATTCAAACTTTGACATCATATTTTGAATTAAGTCTTTGTTCCTTTTTCCTGGCTCTACAAACATCCATTGGACAAATAGTTGTTCAAGGATATCATCAAGTGTGTCATAACAGTAAAAAAAATTATGCTGAAAAAATACGAATAATACGAAAATAAGTATTCAAAAATAATCAAGTTGTGTTTTAATAATTCTGGTTAAAGCCACTTTTAATAAATGCTTTCACATACATTTGTATCTTTTTTTATTTGTTTTCACATATTTATCGACAACTTGTCAAAGGAATTGGACACAAGTTGCAAAACTTAAGATAGTCTTTTTTAATTCATAAAATCTGAATAGCCATAGCATTAACAAAGTTTTACAATAATATATACATGTACACAGAAAACAAAGATATCTGTTCTTATAAAGAAAGAAATTAGTATTTTAAAAAATGATATATAAGGACGGGTTTAAAAACAGAGAATCTACAATCTCTGTTGCCACTTACTTGAGGTACTCCATTTTTCTGTCTTTCTCTGGTTGGATTTTTTGGTAGAGATCTGCCAGATACATACAGATGGCACCTGATTCTATCTAGGGTTCTTTCCCCTTTATTTCGAGTGCTGGCACTGTGCCAAGATGATGAACATTCTTTCTATAATGGTCAATCTTTGATCGGTCCGTATCTCTTGAATTGTGTAACTCGAATTGGACATCGTCCGTGGCTCCCAATTCTAAAAAATAGTTTTTGTGTCACTGTTTTATGATTGAAGTTTCTGTAATTCCGAGTAACTATGCATTTCCTTGTGGCAGGCCTAGGCTTTTTTAAATAACTATGTCCTCAAAAAAGTAAAACAAAAATACAACACCCCCTCCAAATTAATAATAGTATAAATATAATAAAAAACAAGATATAAAACCAACCATCTATCCCCTTATGATTATATAAAATTTATTGTTAGAGTATACAATGTTGTATTTGTGGCGTCGGTAGTCTATTGGTTAAGATGCCGGACTCCAAACTGAAAGGTTGCGAGTTCGAATCCTGGCTGCGGCAAGTCGACGTTGTGTCCTTGGGAAAGGCACTTTACACGAATTTCCTCACTCCACTCAAGTGTAAAAGGGGTACCTGGCTATAGACAGTAAAAGATATTGTCAGAATGATAGTGTTCTGGCGCCTTAACGGCAGCTTGCACTGAGAAAGATTCAGGAGTGTTATGGTCTGCTGGGGGTAATAATGATTGTAAAGCGCTTTCAGTAACATTCATGCTAGAAAGGCGCTATATAAATCCAATCATTATTATTGTAGTATTTGAAATGTCATCAATGAAACATATGTAGAAAACGAACAGTATTCAAGCTCAAAAATCCATAACAAATACAAAATAGGAGCACAGCTAACACGATCCTCAAAAACGCAAGAGTTGGGATCGGGTGCAATGGAGGAATGAGCATCCCTTCCGACCGGTCACACCCGTCGTGTGCTCCTTGTCATAATCGGGAAATAAGGGGAAAATCCGTCGTCAATGTGAATAAATAATGGACAAACAATTAGAATGAAAAACGTCAGTCACCGTTTGACTCAATGATAAATTGTATTTGCTGTCAAGGTCATTGTATCGACCATAGAACTTAGGAAATGATGGCATTAAACGAGAGTACTGATATTCTTGTTTCATCAACTTGTTTGTCACTGTTTTACCTCGTTTCAGAAATAGTTCATATGTAGCCCTGAGCATACTCTTGCGTATCGAATAAATTGAGATATATAAACTCCGTACGCAGGTGTGAAGGTAAATTGCTGTTAAGTAAGGGAAGTTGATGATAGAAAAGTTAAAGTCATCACGTTTATCATAGAGTTAATTGTTAAATTACTATTAACGTCTTTTTCAAGTAAAATATCCAAATATGAAACAGATGTGTCAGACTCTGTGGTATCTTTTATCTCAAGCTCACCAGGATATATCATATCGACATAAGAATGGAAATAACCATTGTTTATTGACAATACGTGCAAATTCTGCTTCATATTAATACAACATAGGTCTGCTTATAACGGAGCACAATTGGTACCCATGGGAATTCCAAGAGGACCTGGTCTCCAAAAACAACATAGATATTGTCAATCAAAAACTCATTATCTTATTGATGTCAACTTCAAAAAATTAAAACTGAAATTGAAAAAAAAGGATTTTTTTCTTTTGAAATATATAATATATATGCTGACGTGTAAAAACTGTCGTTACAATATTCTTTTGTTGTTGTGACACACAAATCCACAATACTGACCTGTCGAACTACAAGACGGAGTGAAATGTGTTATATTTTTCCTACGTTATCATTGACCTAGTAGAAAGCCATATGCATCGGTTGGAGAAAATAAAGTCGCATGTTATATTTGTTTGTGATATGAAACCGTGACATTAACCTTAAAAAAATTCGTAAAAAATTTTTCATGAAAAATGATATAAGAGTCATACCATGAACAAGTCTCCATGTTCGCTCCCTACAGACTCCCGTATGCGTGTTATCATCTCAGGAAGCTCTCTATATAAATACACCTTCTGATATAAACGAGCTAGTGTTTGAAAATGAAATTTCAGATAATAAGAACTGTACCCCTAATCCTTCAAGCAGCCATAGAAAAATTCACACAAAAATTATGGCCTTGATATCATAATATAGATGTCTCCTCATAAATTTCATTCAGATGGAAAATCATATAACAAAATTTTCTGTTGCAATAAAAATTTGTGGGAAAATTGATAACATCAAAACCACACTATAAACAAAAATATTTCAACAAGCGATGTTAATGAAACATGCATCCCCCTTTTTGGACATTTTTTTAACAAAGTCCACGGAGCATAACTCTGCCAAAAAATTGCTCGATCGTGCTCTAAACAAAACTTGACCTAGATATTCTTATGATAAATCTATATACCAAATCTTATTTCAGCATGTGCAACCTCTGCGAAGAAAGTGAACGGAAACTGTTTGTGGACGGACAGACCTACTAACCGACACACAGCGCTAGCCCTACCTTCTTCGAAGGGGGCATAAAAATTGTGGACTTTTTTTTTCAAAAGTGTATTAGTGCCATAGGTTGGTAGTTCAAACTTTAAAGTTGACTTTTCCAACTTAAATCTTATCTTTTTCAATTTCAAATTTGGCTTTTCCACCTTTTTAAGTTGGTAACTCCAAAAGCCAGCTGTAGAGTTTGAATTACTAACTTTGAACACTAAACTTTGAAAGTTGAAAATGCCATGTAAGATTAAAATTTAAAAGACGCCAAAAATTAAAGTTAGAAAAGCCAAGGCCAACAGTAAAGTTGGAAGACTAACGTTGAAGTTTGAAACAGCCAAGATTGCAGCTGCATTACTAACTGTAAAAATTGAGAAGTCAAGTTTTAAAAGTTGGAATAACTAATGTTATAGTTGGAAAGCGAAGAGTAAAGTTTAAATTATCAACTTTAAAAATAGAATATAGTACGTGACACTATAAAAACGCTTTCGTATTTTCTGTTATTTTTCATTGATTTTGCTTAAACATAATTTCAGAAAGTTATTATCTACACATATTACACTTTGAAAGAATATCGGGAAAAAGAAAGTCCTTATCTACTAGTAGTTTATTAAAATTAATCCATATAGTTACTTGTTTTAATTTTTATTACTTTTTTTAATCTTTATTTAGTGTCTGAAATAGAATATTGAACAAATAAAATGACTGTCATTTGACATGCTTGCAATTCTTAATTGGATTTATTTAATTTCATAAGAAAAAAGTAAAATCCGTGATCAATATAATTGGCATATAAATTGTTATGAAAAATAATTATTTACAGCCCGTTTCCAAAAGTTCACTGATCAAAGAGGAACAACTCTAAAAATGTGAGATATTTCCCCTCTCTTTGTTGAGTTTTTTCAAATTGTTTGCAGAATAGTTGTGATGATACATTTACATTGAATTCTGATGAAGTCAGGTGGCGCCGGAACCGAGAGGAGAGGGGGGAGGGGCTAAAAGAAGGGTTTTAGGCCTCCACCTTTTTTTGCAAATTTTTCTTTATGATCTTTAAACCAGTATAAATGTAGAATTGAAAACGGGGGCAAAATTTGATTAAACGCAAATACAATAATTCATATGCATGTTTTTGTAATGAACTACAAATGTATTACATGTACTATATACAGGAACATGTGCACTGTAAAAAATAACCAGTTAAGATTAGTAAATCTAGAATTGATGAGTATAACTTTCACTAAGTATCTTTACAACCCCTGTTCCATAACTCACTATTTTAACCAGCACTAAGCTGAAAGTTTTCTAATCATGACAAATGCTTTAAGAGGCACACTAGTTAAATTCACTAGGTTTTTCTTTCAGTGTGTGTGCATGTTTATATTTTAAGCAAACATAACTTGAACACTGTTTTTTGTGTTTTATTGCAGAACCCTGAAAAACTGAGGGAATGTCTCAAAAATGGCACTTTGTCTTTGAGAGACCTTGACAACAAGGGTAATTCATAAAGAAAACATTAAAAAATAAAACGGTAAAGAGCAGATTAAAAATTGTACAGGATTCTATAGAAAGTAAGATATGAGAAGTGAGCAAGGGGGAGGTGAATCAGGTACTAGCTGAAATTTAAAAAAAAGTTTTTCCAAACTTTTAAAGCAGAAAAGGGGATCCTCAGGAGGCAGAAGAAGACGTAGGAAGTGTAAGAAGGGTGGCAATATAACAACAGACGATGCGACAAAAACTCAGGCTGTGGAAAAACCACAAAGCACTCCGAAGATTCGCAGACCATCGAAAACAGAAGGCAATTCCAAAAATACCAAAAAAGGTCTGAAGTGGAAAGCTCAGGACAACGAGTCAGAAATGGTAAGAATTCATAAATTTCAATGATTCTTCTATAATTTCAGTAATAGAAAATGGTTTAAATCATACATTTTACATTGTTCTAGGTAGTGCGCAGCATTCTTGATGAACTCTTTGATCGCGTTTGTAGCTATTTTGATGTACTGAGTACAAGTTTGTTAAATAATTAAATTAAATTTACAATTTACTTTTTCATCTCTTACAAAATTTGAAATCAACACATTATATATTATTCCGTAGTTTCGGTTATGTGAACTCTGTCGTTTTTCCATTTCAGCGATGCCAAAGAGATAAATGCAAAAATCCCCGCTCTGCTGGCAGCTTCTAACCAGAAAATCTTAGCTACAAGAGATTTTAATGCTGGACATAGAAGAGCAACACTTTAGGTATGTACCACAGGCACTTGTTTTGGAAATATAACCCATTTTATAATATGGGTTAAAAATAAATTTCGGAAACAAGTGCCTGTGGTTTGTACTAGTTAATACATTTAGTAATTATAAATGTATGACATTTACATATAATTATTTTATTGCAAGATTTAAGATGGATTTATCGTTAAGTTATAAATAGAATTTTAAATCCTTTATTGACAGTTATTAAACGAAGCAGCACGGGAAAATGTAGAGGATCTGACCACACGTGCAACTATACGTTGTTATAATTTCCCTAGGTACATATACATATTATACGATAAACTACCGTCCCTACAGGGTAGGAAATAAACTATATATGTATTTAAAAAAGATTTTTTTTGACATGTCACACAGCATTAAAATATAAAATTTACATTTAAACTTATGATAATTTTAGAAAAGTTTTAAAAATTATTTAGAGCAAAGGAGTCACATAAAAGATGAAATCTTTAAATTTTAAAAAAGTGGCAGAGTTGGAAAAAAATTGAAAGGGTGTATGGCAACCTTATAACATTTTGCATGTTTCAAAAGCATAAACTCGTGACGTTTTAGACAAAAAATCTCTATGGATAATATATATTGTTATGTGTTACTTATAAAAAAATATTTTTATTGTCTTTCAGTTTATCAAGCTCAAGCGAGGGACAGTTATTTACAACCTACCCGCTCCGATCTCCAATTGATGGCGTGCGACAGAGGGCGTACCAAGAACTGTTGAGGGATGAGAAAATGAAAATACAAAAGGTGTCTATTAATCGGAGAAATATTAATTTCAAATAATATAGTTTTGTACACACTGTGTTCACACATTCTCAATATTTCGTTCACTTATAATGATTCCGGTCTCGTTTTTAATTTCTTAAGATGAAGAACATGACAACATCAGAAATTGACCAGTACTTCTTTAATTTTCCGACCACACGTACAAAATTTAACGAAGCAAGAATCTTGCAGACACATGAGTTTTATGAAAACGAGAAGAAAATGGCCCAAAAGGTATTAAGATTATTTGTAGCTTTATACACTCATAAAATACACTAAAGGTCTACACTAAATTGAAACGAAATATTATTATTATTCACTGTATTATAATTTTTTGTCCAATTTAAATCCTTTTGATTATATACTAAATTGAATGTATAAAGACATGGCACTTTTGAAAGAAGTAATGAGAGATTAAAATTATTAATAAAGATTTTTCATTATCGACAGTAGATTACGTATAACCATAATGATTTCTTTTTTTCATTGACAGTTAATGTACGAAGCAGCACAGGAAACCGTGAATGACCTACTAATCAAGGCCACGCCTAACTGCGATATTGCTGGGTATGTACTAAAATGTATCAAGATTTTGTCCATTAATCGATGTGGATTGGATTTTATTTTCATTACTTATTTCAAATTAAGGTTGTTTTCCTAATTATATGGATCAAATCAGTGTTCACTGTGATAATGTTAGGGTTCACATAAAAAACCCAATCTGATTAAAATCAGATCCTTTGATCCGCTCACACGAGATCGCTTCACAAGTGTGAGCGGATCAAAGGATCTGATTTGAATCAGATTGAATAAATAAATAATAATTTTACAAAGAAAATGCAAGTGAATTAAATGAAAAAAATATATTTTGTTTCTAAAGATTGTTGTCATTTATAAATTTTGACTAATTATTCACTGAATAATTTCCTGTTTACAGATCAGTTAAAATAGAGGTGGATATACCTACCTTAGTAAGATCTGAGGAATATACAACCAGACTGAAAGCAGTCATAGAAAAGACAAACGCTGAGAAGTTGGCAATGCAAAAGGTTTTAATTAAGAGGGATGGAGGCTGTGGCCATTTTTAGACTATATTTATCTCCTTTAGAAGGAGAGCTCCGTATGAAGATATTCAAAAATGATCAAATTTTAAAACTAAGAGATACTGTATAAATTTTTTTTGTGCAAATGATAGAGTTGACAGCTTGATATATTATATCTGAAAAATGAAGTTTCTAGTATATCTGATGGTTTAATTGTTGACCCTCTAGCCTCCATTATGTTATGCTCATATTAGTTTTGCAATTCCTTTTTAAATGCGCAACTTATCTACTTCACGATTTTCTATTATTAAAAAAAGATATTTAAATCTTTTACTTTCTTGTTTAGATTATGTACAGCCTCGGAGGTCGTTGGAGATTTGTTCACAGGTGCAGCAAGGTTTGTACAGATTTTGTACCTGCATTGGTAATTCATATTTTCATCCATTAAAAAGAAAAGCGATGCGAAAATCGAGTCCTTTGTTTGATTCCTCCTTTCTCTTTTTTGTAGCTTAAAAACTTTGTCTGAAACAGATGTAAGCTACGAATTGGTACGTACTTAATAAACTTTTTTTCATATAAAACTCGATGCACTAAAAAAAATACTGCTCTTTCAAAGATATCGGAGTGCTAAAAAAAACAACTAATATCTGAAGTAATGTGAATAACTTTTGTTATTTTCAGGAGGAGGACGATCAAGTGCCAAAACGGAAAGACTGGCGAAGTTTCTTTTGTTGCGCATGCGTCGAAGTAAACAAACAACAGGTAACCATCCATCTTCATTTTATTTCAGTGTATTTCCTTAATATGTTTAATTCAGGTATCTAAACAATGATTTATTTTTCATAAAACCGATTCCTTAAAACGTTTGACAGACTCTATATATTTATTTTTACAGAAGAAAGAGAAAAAAGAGAAACGTGGATTGCTTAACAGGCTGCGCCGTTGGTTTAGTCGCTGATAAATTGAACGAGAAGTCTACTATATGTAATATGTAGTTTATAATTCGAAAATATGTGAAGAAAGCATTCCTTTGATGAAAGGACATTAATTATGATTTGGACAATTCACTTACTATATTCATCATTTAGAGAAAAGAAAAAGATTAATGTTTCGCAATAAAATATACCGGTATAATTTTCTGTTCTTGTGTGTTCATGAATTAATGACCGAAAATTTGTTTCAACCGTTTCTTATAGAAAAACATGTAAACAAGAAATGGACCCAATTTTTTTATAGACATTGCATTGCAGTGCAGTGCAGTGCACTAAAGTGCAGTTGAATCTTATTTGAGTAAATAGTATGAATTCTCTTAACAAAGCAATGTACTCAACACTTAAAGATAGAGGAGTGTTCATTTCTTCTGCATGTTTTGCGCATACTCAAACGAGTCATTCGATTAAAGAAAAATCAGCAATACATAACTTTGTCGAAAAGTCCCTCGGCAGTTTTACTGATTGTAAATTTTTTTATGCATAACAAAGAAAACAAATAATTAAAAAAAAATCTGGATTAAAAACTTTCTATCCGGTCTGTTTCTGATTTATGCTTTTCCCCTCCAAATCCATGAAATAAAATTAAGTGTGGGGTTCGCCTGCTTGGTTCAGCGTCTGCTCTTGAGTCGCGAAGCAAAAAGTTAATCCTTACGTCGCGGGTTCGAACCCCATAGTGGGACGTGGAGACCGGTCCTTCGGATGAGTCCATGTAAACCGAGGTCCCTTGTCGCAGTAGGTGCTGGCACGGAAAAGATCCCTCCCTACTCAAAAGCCCTGTGTGTCTTGTATTGGACAAAACTTTAAGCTCTCCACCGGCAAGGGGTGGCATCTCTATATGAGTGAAAATATCGAGAGGGACGTTAAACAATATACAATCATCAATAAACTGAGTGTGGATATGAAATCATATTTTTAATTCAAATAAGAAGAAAACAATGACTTAGATTATTTGAATTAAACATTATGTCCTCTATCTTTGACAGACATTACAATTTTAACATTGCATTGCATTGCAGCAGAGTGCAGTATGGTGCAATTATACTTGTATTTGAACAAGAACAATTATTTTACTTATCAATGTATTTGAATTAACATTTCCCACCCCGCCCTCCAGAGACATCCTATACAAACAATTTTCCTATGTTCCTGGTCAATGTTAACAGAAATAAAAAAAATAATAATAAGTACAATTTTTTAAGACAGCTGTACAACGGTTTCAATGTATTGGTATAAAAAAATATTAGAAAACAATTTTTCTTTTAAATTGGTACTGATCACACTCAAGTGTTGTTTACTAATTTCCGTATTGGAAACTATTTAATTTCTTACTGTGTATCTGTTTCTTTCATATAATGAATTTATTTTTGCTTTGTATTGTCAAAAATATGCTATATGCATTGACTCTTTTAGTTATATGTACTTTATCATTTATTTACCTATTTAAAAAATGACTACTTAACTTTGCAATTGCGTTTCTATTAATATCAAATGGAACACCTTCAAATCGCTATTTTAAATCATGTATCCAGAAAAATTCCATATACTTACATGTAAGATGACAAAATTTCTTCTAGAGTTTTTTTAAATTTTACATGTAGATTATAATATTTTATCTTTTTAATGAACATGACATGAGTGTAACTGCAGCTGTACAAATAAAAAAACCAAAAACAAAAGAAAAAAATATGCTCTCAATTTTAAAACATAAATTCACATTTTATTATAATAATCTTATTTCTTTTTTGATATCCCATACAATGATCTCCATTTAAAATATCGGTATAATGTCCATGTTTTAATATTGTCTAAGTTTTTCATTGACCTGGCCACAAACAGGAATCGGGGTAGAAGAACGGAAGGTATCACCCTGGTGTTACTTCTATTTCTACTTCTGATAGTCTCACAATTTGAAAAGTCGTGGAAAGCAATGAAGACACTCAGAATCAGGACCATATATCTAGAATCCATATTTCCTAAAATAATCAAAAGGAAAATTCAATTTTTCTAGCATTTAGTATGCAGATGGAAAAGACAGAGAACATTGATAAGTTGCATATTTTCAATAAACAGGATGAAACGAACAGGACAAAAGCATGAGTCTTCGGAAACACACTTGGTAGGACCAAGCAGGTAAGTCTTAGCTTCCAATAAACATCCAATCAAATCTTAACACGAAATTAATGCTGTCTTAAATTGAACAGACAAACAAATTATCTCGAAGCATTCCTACAATTTGTCTTTCCAAAACTCGTAAGATTGTTTAATAATGAACGAGGGCCGTAAGAAAGGTTCGTGGACTATTTCTATTGTGAGAGCGCTATTTGTCTAAACTCCGGTAGAATTCTGAAGATGTAACATATACATAAGTTTCCAATAATTGTGCAAGGATTTGGTATTTTCCAATGATCCTTAATAATAAACACCTATTTTGTTTATATAAAATACTTTATGGAGCATGTCACCTTTTCGCACGATTACATGACAAAGATTTTAAAACTAAAACTTGCACTCTCGTGGCGCAAAGATTTATGATACCTCATCTGATGTTACAGTAGAACGTTATTTATTAGGCAAAATTTGAATACAATTGGATGAAGTTATTTTTTCTCGCTAATTAATCACAGATGATCAATGCGTCGAAACAAATTTTAAGCCATTAGAAATTAATTGCAACGTTACTGAACTTTTTGGAACACCGAACGGACGTTGAGCTGGTCGACAGGGGTTATGCTCACTCTTCCATGGTGCTCACTCTTCCAGAGGTCTGTGACAAATTAATATTTAAACAAGGGAAAATGTATTAAGAATTACTTTGCACAAAGCATGTTACATTCTCAATAAAGATATCGGAATAATTATGAATTAAAATAAAGGTTGTTATCAAGAAATGTAATTATTACCAAACTAGCATTACAATTTAAAAAAAAATACATAACAGTTTTGTTCTAAATACTTCTTCAATTATTATATTATTTTATTTGCAATAGTTTTTGAATACATATTATGAAAGTGATTCTTATTTAAATCAAATACTCACTGAAAATACTGGACTTTAAGACTGAAAAAGGCTTATTCAAAAAGGTTAAAATCCTCTGAGAGGGGCAAGTACAAAGATTTATATATCCAACATACAGGTGATATTATCACTTTATCACTTTTACAACAAACATCAATTACACGAATAATGGCTAATAAATGATCAAATAAATGATTAACGTATTGTTAGAGAATTATGCTTATTTAATATGTACTTTAGAAACATTCACACTTTGGTTATTTAGCACTGATTTTTCACTTATCACAATGGTGTCAATTATTTATTGTTTGCAATAATTATATTCACAAAAGAGACTAAAGTACAGAAAAGTCCATTTGAATTACAAATACTACTCGTATGTATATGAAAATATTTGCACATTAAGAACACATTTTATACAGGTACAGAAACTTAATATCATAATTATTTTGTTGCTCGTGATCCTTGAGAGGTAAATGAAAAAAAAAAGATTATAAATTGACCCAGACAGGTTATGTTAATTATAGAATAGTTATGTAGAAAAGGCGATTAGAAACTCTGAACAAACACTTGAAATCTCATATAATACATGTACATGTAATATAAGGTATTAATATTTATATAGCGATTCAGCTTTTACGCCCTAAATACGGCTTAAGTATGCTTGGCTTCGCCAAATGATATGAATTTCTAGATGACTCCTTATATTATTTCTAAGACATAGATATTGAATCTAAAAGCGGCCTTTGTTACTAGTATTGTCTAAATTTCCCCTTATAAACTGATCGTACAAGATAAAAGCAAGAATGATCCCTTTCTGTAGTGTGAAGATAACTTATAGGAGCCTTAAGTTTTTATGTGTTTAAGTCATTTCCATAAGCAACCTTATTACTAGGTTCATTTCTTTCAAAGATGTAGTTAAAAAAGTATTCACTGAAAGTAATACCTAGTTAATTCAACAAGTGTGTCTTGTAAAGCGTTTGTCGTGATTAGTAATCATTCTGTTTACTAGCTAAGATAGTGAGTAGAAGATGTATCGTGGAGCGGGGGTCGCATAGATACCAGTGAAAGTTACTTATAAATTCTTCATTTACTAATGTCATCTAGTAAATCTACATTTACAGTAAAACTACTTTTGAGGCAATGATTGTATGGATAGTAAATTAACTAGTTTTCTTAGTGAGTTAAACTAAAATATAGTAATTTTTTCAGTGTTCCGTTTTAAAGAATTGAATCATAAATCAACTTTATAAAGTGTCTTGAAATATGTTTATTCATTTTTTAAATTAAAATAAAACATCTTTTATAAATATGTATAATTTAAGTTTCAGTATTACTTGATATCTCCATATCCCATGAGATATCCGTTTTGGAAACGATTTTTTTTACTGAGTGTGTTCCATATTATATATCAATATGTAGATAAGATTTATCAGCTTTCGCAATGCATCCCTTAAACAAACTAAACTTTTATTTTAAAAACAATAATTTTTGTCTTTTCATAGACAACTTAATAAATCATCCTTATATGAATTAACTGCAAGTAATCTGCAAAAAAAAAAAAAAAAAAAAAAAAAAAAAAACTAAAAATATCTATCAGGACCTTTTCCATCATAAGTAGAATGCTTGAGCTAATTAAACCTTGATGAGTTTTCTACGTTATAAAACTCATTCATTGCTGAATAAGTCAGTACTTTATGCACAATTTTACTTATCCTTAAAATGAAAAGCCAATGAAGTCATTTAACCTTATACATGTGGATATATATATATATATATATATATATATATATATATATATATATATATATATATATATATATATATATATACACAGTTAATTCTCGATAAACCGCCACCTTTTGTAATTTAGAAATCATGGCGGTATAACGAATTTGGCGATGAATCGAATTTCCCATCTTTTAGAAAACAAGAAATAGAGTTATCGTTCTTAGAAATACCATTTAGCGTTTCATTCTTATTGTTAAATGTACATGTATATAAAAACATATTTCTGATTGAAAATACTACAAGGTATTTTTTTTTAATATACAATTTCGCTAAAAAAAAATGTGCAGTTATGAATAAAGACAAGTACATGTAAATCTGCACGTCTAATATTGAAAAAAAACCATGCTGGGTCGTCGTCGTGATATATTGCCGATAGTACGTAAAATGAATTCTTGAATAAATTCATTGTTTATGGCATCATTGTTAAAGAAACGTTCACAATTTATACCGTATAATTATTTTTTCAGCAAATTTTGCATTGTTTAATGCAGAGATCATCAAAATAATGTCGTTATCGGCGTACTTTAACCACGACCGCTTTCATGGCGAAGCTGTAATTAAATGATTTTTATTAAACAGAAAACAGAATTATAAAAGTTCATGTTAAAATTATTGTTTATTTAATTCTTGTTTAATTACTAAATTACATGTACCTTGGTTGCCTTTGCATGCTTTATAACAGGGATAGCCGTCAACCAATTAGCCGCGCTTCACTGACCACATGCACCTGTGGCGGTATATCGAGATAATTGACACTTAAAAATGGACGTTTGTTGTGAAAACAGGGTGGCGGATGGCGGTATGCGAATTTGGCGTTATAAAGAGAATTTTATATAAGCAGGAAAAACGTTCTTGGGAAATCATGGCGGTATTACGAAAATGGCGATGAATCGAATGGCGATAATTCGAGAATTGACTGTATATATATATATACTTTTAAAAAGTACACGTTACATGATGCTCCATGTTCTTTTTATGTGAAACATATGAAGATAACGAACAGTATTCCAGATCAAAAGTCCATGAAAAGATACAAAATAGGAGCAGCGCAAACACGGACCTCCGAAACATCAGAGGTGGGGTCATGTGCCATGGAGGAGTGAGCATCCCCTGCCGACCGGTCAAGCTAATATAGTTTTTTTTTCGCATAAATAAATGATACATTCTTCTCACATGTAAACAAAAATTTACATTATCTAGTTTAGGTTCACATGTACGACAAAATAACACTTAGATGTATTTGATATCTCATGAAAAGGCACACGCCTTCTAAAATGATTGCCATTTTTTTAAGTTTATGTTTTACAATAAATATTATAATGTAGCAAAGAACCAAATTTAACCGTGGATATTTTCAAATGAAATTAATAAAAAATTCAAGTTACAAAAGCTGTGCTGTATAGGCACAAGGGAAAAGTCAAGAATAGAGTGAATGTTCAGTAATTTAGCATTTTATAAAGGGCCATTAACTGCGAGAGTTGAACATGATTGAAAATTGAAACATGATATCCTTAATTAGTAAAAAAGTACTTCTACAAAATATACCAAAGAGCAAAATGAAGAACTACGTTTCTGCAAAATGTTTTTTCAGGTTCAACTTGAATTAATGCAAAATGTTACAGTTACTACCCACGGCAGGAAAGTGTAAAACATATTGAAAGATTTATGGAGGTAGCGAACAGTATTTCTAGCTAGGAAATTCATTCAGATGCCATGAAAGAATGAAAATCCCCTTCCAATCGCTCATTCCTGTAGTGTGTTCCTTTTCATTACAGTAAAAAGAATAAAAAAAAATAGGAAGACAATTCGACGTGAAAAATATTACCTGATGATTGCTTTTAGATAAGTCTGACAGCGTTTGATTTAACTATAGATTGAATTTCTGATAAACTCGTTTATTATTATTGACTGTTTGAATTTTATGCAGTTACTTCTCGCAGTAGGTGCTTGCAAAAAAAATCTTCACAATTGCCTCAGTGCCAAGTATAGATCTTAATTTGCACCCACTCTATCGGTAAATGCCTGCGTCTCAATATGAGGGGGAAATTCTCGAAAGGGACGTTAAATAACAAATATCTACATGTATATCCGTTTTTATCATTTTTCTTAAACCTCTCTGTGTGTGTCTTAACCGAAAATGATATAAGATGGGCTGAACTTTAATGTCCAGGTAACTCTTAACTTATCACCGTGTACCTTGCCCTACATGTAGGTTTCTTTTGACGGCGATACTAGAGGACTCTTAACCTTAACCTTTTCAGATTTACACCACCCAATATCTCGCCTCAATTCATTTAGATTCTTTTCGTTGTTGCAAACCTGATTAATTCTCTCTTTTCTCTGCTTATTTCTGTTAATTCTGTTTATTTTAGTTCTGACATACCACCTGTCAACCCAGCATCAGAACTATCATGGTAAATAAATGTAAATCATATAATATTTAATATATATTTTAATTGCTTCTCCATTTATCTAATCTATAATATTACCATTCAATTTCTAAATTTGTATTTTTATTTGATTATAACAGACCACCTTCAAATCAAGTATCAATAAAACCTGCTTAAAGTTATTAAAATATAAGAAATGTCAACTAGGTTTTGCTGGGGTTTAACTTTATTAATTATAGATACAGGGAGTATGATCCCTTTACACAACTTTCCGCTTAGTGTACTACCCTCCTACAATGTGTTTGCAGCACAAGCGCTTTGCTTCGGAGTCCATCCCCTACTAAGATAACAGACATACAGACAACTCAGATCAGACCCATCCAATCATGTAAACACCTGTAATGATAACACATGTATTCAGTTTATCACTTTATTATTGATACTTTTAGCACAAAAACACACATTTGTTACAATCAACGTAATTGGAGATAAAAAGGCCGCAATTTTTTGTGGGGGACGGGGGATACCTACAAATGTACCAAAATAACAATGGGCACATAGGGGGCCGAGTGTAAGCACAAGTGCCCGATCCGAACGGTCACCACGTTCTGGACCAGTGAATGCGGGACTGCCCTTCTCCCTGTCTCCAGCGCCACCTGGTGTACCCATTTACTTTACCAGACTGTGGCCTCCCCCCACTTGTGCGAGGTGGAGGTGGAACCAGCCATGACAGGCCATGAACCACGGATGTTACCATATAATGTTACTTTAGACAACTTATGTGCTACATGTACTTATGTATCACATACCAAAACGCCCCCCTGCTTTGAGGCAGGGGGGGAGACAACCAGGTTATGGGGCCACTTGATCCCAACATACACAAAAGTATCCCCCAGTCCCCGTACCCCCATCCCGGAATTGCGACAATAAAGGGTTAAAGGATAAGTTCCCAAATATGATTTTCCCCATTTATAATTAACCAGGCTTCCCCTGTTATGAAAGTGTTCACGGTAGTTAATTTACACTACATGCGCTAAAAAGTCTAATAAACTGGTGTAAGCGTGTAATTAGTCCTTGATGGTAAAAGGCTCTGCACTTCTCACACTTTCCCACACTGATGGGTGCATGGTATCCCCATGGGTCCACATTCTAGTGTCCTGCAAGATAAAACAAAACACAACAGAAAGGAAAACTCTTAAATTTTGATAAGCAATGACCTTTCAACTATTAATTACAGGGGTGGGTGGGCTGGGAAAAAAGCGTCTGGTTTCAACAATTTGCTGGTTCGAAAAGGGGGATAACTTCCGGTGCACATTTATGATTAACTCGTACGCAGTTTGACTCGTAATACATCTTTGTATATTCCTGAAGTAATACCTTGTGTACACTTCGGCCCAACTTCCAAACATTAAAAACCCTGTCCTAAATTAATAATTTACTATTTGATATAAAATCAAATAATCTTGATTAATTATAGATACAGGGAGTATGATCCCTTTACACAACTTTCCGCTTAGTGTACTACCCTCCTACAATGTGTTTGCAGCACAAGCGCTTTGCTTCGGAGTCCATCCCCTACTAAGATAACAGACATACAGACAACTCAGATCAGACCCATCCAATCATGTAAACACCTGTAATGATAACACATGTATTCAGTTTATCACTTTATTATTGATACTTTTAGCACAAAAACACACATTTGTTACAATCAACGTAATTGGAGATAAAAAGGCCGCAATTTTTTGTGGGGGACGGGGGATACCTACAAATGTACCAAAATAACAATGGGCACATAGGGGGCCGAGTGTAAGCACAAGTGCCCGATCCGAACGGTCACCACGTTCTGGACCAGTGAATGCGGGACTGCCCTTCTCCCTGTCTCCAGCGCCACCTGGTGTACCCATTTACTTTACCAGACTGTGGCCTCCCCCCACTTGTGCGAGGTGGAGGTGGAACCAGCCATGACAGGCCATGAACCACGGATGTTACCATATAATGTTACTTTAGACAACTTATGTGCTACATGTACTTATGTATCACATACCAAAACGCCCCCCTGCTTTGAGGCAGGGTGGGGAGACAACCAGGTTATGGGGCCACTTGATCCCAACATACACAAAAGTATCCCCCAGTCCCCGCCACAGGACATAGACACTATGTCCCCCCACAAAAATTAAGTACTTGAAATAAAACATTGAGTTAATTTGGAGGATATACAATTACATTGGTTCTCTTGTTTAAAAACATGTGTAGAGCAGACTGCAGGTTATTAAGGTAAACCTCAAGACCAGTTTTTGACAAATGGGTACCATCATGCCTGAACAATTGTATTTCCGAGATTTTAATGGTTGATTCATTGTTTATGTAACAGCCATTTACTTCAGTAGTTATAAACTTTTTGATAGACTTGTTAACTTTGAGTCGTTTCTTGTTATTTTTGCACCTGCTGTTGGAGGGGCACCATGCCAGTACAGCCTAGGTAACATTGAGGAAAAGATTAAAGTGGAACTTGGAAGAAGTATGTTATAGTGATACAGGCTGCACTGTATTTGATGAATCAGTTTGATGCTTGTTAAATCTGGTGTTGTTAAATCATTAGATCCAAGGTGTATCAATAGAAATTTGGGTGTAGAATACTGAAGTAAATAATCAGAAACTGCCTTGTCTAACTGATACCAATGCATACCCCTCTGCCCTAACAAGTAATTGTGGCAGGTAAATTAAGGTTATTTCCCCCTGATCGGTAGGTTGCAGCATGATGGCCTGCCCAGAATGGAATTGATGATCCCATTATCCAAATGGGTGGGGTACCTGAAAAATCTTTGGTAGAGTTAGTAGGTACTACAATAACAAGGGGACAGCTTTACTGTCTCCTAATGTAAGTTAAATATGAAGTTGATCCCCACCTTCCTTTTGCTTTTATTTCAGTATCTGAGAGGCCTTGTTTGGCAAGCTCGGTTGCCATGCCGATTCTGAAACTATGTGACCTAAAGTGCCCGGTGACCCCAATGAATTGTAATGCTTTTTGTAAAATGACTTGAAACTGATACTTTGTAAGTGGCTTAGAATTTAGATGTGTAAGAAGCTTGTCATTTCTTTGTAAATTTAAGATTGTGATTGGGCTTTTTTTTTGTGTGTGTGTGTGTGTGTGTGTGTGTGTGTGTGTGTGTGAGTGTGAGGGTGTGTGTGTGTGTGTGTCCTGAAAGCCATGTATTTTGTGTATGTATGAGATTGCATTTAGGTACAGTGATACTGTTCTGTATGACATATTATTAAGTGAGAGGGAACCAATAAAATTCACGAGCTGTTGCACTGGTGCTGGCCAAATAATTTGGAAATTAAATTCTGAAAGGAAGTTTTGAAATTTGTTCAGCGCTGTTGAATATGCTCGATGTGTTAATGGTGCTATTGAGCATTGTAATAATCGATCTGCTTCAAGCATTATATTTCCCAGATATGACTTGGTAGTGGGATGGGCCCTAAGTCTGTCTGCGGTGCTAGTTTCCTGAATCTGCCCCACTAAAGTTGAGATAAGGAGTCTACAATGGTTTTGTTTTGTGGGAAAATATAAGGCCAATATTTGACTTTAGGCATATAAACACAAGCTTGCGAACAAAATTCATGACCCTATCAGATTTAGATGTGTTGTTGATGATGTGGACAACTGACATGTTGTCAATATGGAAGACAAGTCTAGAATTGGCAAGGTGGCTCTGCCATAATATAATAGCGACTACGATGGGGAAAAGTTCCAGGAAAGTCATGTCCCTAGTAATACTTAGTTCAACCCAAAGGCTTTGCCAGACCCCATAAGCCCATTTCCCCCTAAACATTGCTAAAGTAGATACCAAACCCTCCAATAGTTCCCCCTGAGCTATCTGTGAAAAGTTGAATTATGAATCCAGGGCTGGGTAAATATAACCGATATACCATTGTAAGATTGCAAAAAAGTTTTCCATACTGTGAGGTCAGCTTTTATGTTCTTTGTTACCCTTCTTCTGTGAAATGGTTGGTGAAGAAAAAAAGGGGGGGCTGCGACTCGTTTTAATGCTAGTTCTTTTTGAATTTTACTTTCAGCTATTACTGTATTAGCCTTGAGGCTAGGGAGGTTAGAAAAAATGTGGGTTGTCCTGAGGCCCAAATATTAAAGATTAAAACCATACTTAAACCCTGGAATATGAATTCACAATCAGAGTATCCAACTAAATGTTTACATAAATTTTGTACAAATGTAACTTGATTAGTGTTGTACCCAAAGAATATATTGAACCATTACTTTGAACACCTGATACTTGGGTGGTTAGCTTCGCACTTGCTGCATGCATGTCTGTACTTGCACTTAGGGAAGAAAGGGCAACTTACTCCCTTGTTAAAATTATTACAATAAAATGCCAAAGTACGGTTTGGATTGCTTGGGTAAGAACTTTGACTTTGAGAAGAGGTTTGATTATACGTTTGAATAGTTTCGTCCTTGTTACAAATGTAGATATGTACAAAAGCCAAAATTCCTGATTAATTTGACCCCATGACAACTGGGGCTGATTGGCCATTTTTAAACGAAATTGCTCGTCATATTTAAACCAATTATTTGACCTAGTAGCAGCGATTCTGATATCTCTGAGATACTTGAGTAGTTCTTGAGCCCGTGTTGGAAATTTCTCCAACATTATGCTTGTAAATATAATAAAAGCCAATGTCCACTTATCGATTGTGAGAATGGTATTTGTTTTTGGTTTCACAATGCATAGCCGCCCTTCTTTAATTTGTATGTCCCCTTGTGATTCATAATCTTGTAATTCACAAGCTGTTTTAGTAAGCAGTGAGAGATCTATAAATTTGCACTCCCATATTTGTTTTTTAATTTTCTGAGGGACGTGTGAACCAACGGAATCATAACAACTGATATCTTGTAGTGGTTGACTTGAAAAATTTGAATTTGACTCACCGCTTCCACTGGGGATTCCAGGGATGCTTTGTTCTATTTGTGGTGTCAACGTTGGTTGTATAGTATCGGATGGCAGAGGAAGTGCAGGAATTCCATCTGCGCCTGTTGCCTCGGCGGTGGCCCGGCGTGTTGGCGAGAGATTTGTCCTGGGCCTAGTGCTTTGCCTGCACCGGTGCCCTCTGCCTCTCGATGGGGTTCCTATAGTCTCCCTCCGCTTCCTGGACGCTCTTTTGGTCACTGACGTTCTAACTGGTGGCATAATTTCGGTTCTGTGGACGTGATGGCCTTTGATTACTTAGTGTAGAAAAAAGCGTCTGGTTTCAACAATTTGCTGGTTCGAAAAGGGGGATAACTTCCGGTGCACATTTATGATTAACTCGTACGCAGTTTGACTCGTAATACATCTTTGTATATTCCTGAAGTAATACCTTGTGTACACTTCGGCCCAACTTCCAAACATTAAAAACCCTGTCCTAAATTAATAATTTACTATTTGATATAAAATCAAATAATCTTGATTATGTTAATTTTGATATAATTTAACTGTAATATGATCATAAGGTGTTTAAACCTAGGCGTATATGAATCAAAAGAACATATACATTCAATATTTTGTGAAATATTTTTCATTTCCCAAATATTGACTTCCAATATGAATATCTGGACAATATTAGCGTACTTCTATTGTTCAGGATTTTCAATGATATGGATACAAAAAGAAATCGGGGAAGGAATGGAGCTAGTATAACTATGATATTTGTTCTACTTATAGCAGTCTCATAAATTGAAAAACCATAGATAGCATTGACAACAATCAGAATAAGGACTATATATCTAGAGTCTATAATTCCTGACACTTTTAGAAATTAATAAATGTTTTGGCGTAATTTGTACGTTAAAGGTAAAAGTTCTTTATAAGGAATTCCATAAATTTAGAAAACAAACCGCATTGTGAACAGTCAAACAACACTGAACATTTTAAATCACCATCGGCGATCAGGTGCCTGGTTTTGATTAAGCATCCTATTAAAATATCTTAGTGAAAAATTTAAGTCGTCTCACATTCGGCAACTAGAATAAAAACATGCTAAGCAGAGTTTTTTTTAAAACTTACCTCTCTAAAAGAGTTTGTGTAATATATTATGACATACATGTATGTCATAATATCATTACGTCATTATGAGAGTAAGATTATAAGGATAGATACATGAACTTGGTTATTTTTATTCTTATAGTTTATGTTTTGTTTATTTTATATTGGTTAATATGCCGAAATGTTAAAATAAGAAATAATAATTAAGAATTTACATTGCTGTCGACAAAAAAGATTTATCTATTTTGTTTCTATCACAAAAATATAAACATAAATAGGGAACACGCTTTACACATTCTTTAAAGGTAGTACACTTAGCAAAATAACTTACTAGAAATCATTCTTTGTGGAGGAAAATAGTCGTACAGATTTTTTTTCTCTGACTACCTCGAAAGTATGTTCTGCAAAGTTCAACTGACGCTTATTTTGAAGCCAAAAGGGTTTGCCAGATATATATACCGGACTAATGTCACATGACGAGTATTTCATCTACCGAAATCGCATCACAAAGATCAGAATTACGTGTTCATGTAATATTTTGCACATGATAAAAATAATACCGAAGGCATGGCATTACATTCAATTATAAAATCCAATCATTGATTATTTCTTTCGGATAAGTTGGATTCCACAATCACGAAAAGTCATTGTCCTGCTAATGGCAGAGTTGTTAGAGTGTTTATTGTAGAGTTGCTGATTAAGGAGTTGAACCTTTACTTGCGGACTCGAGTCCTAATGCAGGATGTGCAGACAGGTCTTTCGGAAGAGTTCGTACAAACCGAGGTCCCGTACTTGTTTTGCAGTAAGTGCTGGTAAGATACAAATTTCATTACTACCCCTCAAGCCAAAGCCGTAACTTTATGGACTTCCTTTGCAGTTTTTTTTTATACCGGCAACTGTTCATGTTTCAGCATTAGTGAAAAAAGTTTCGAAGGAAATAAAAGCAAACAAAAGAAGGAATATAGTTTTAAAAGTCCTTACACGCTAAATCAAGGTCGCGTTCTAAGGAATGCACTGATGAGATTTGAGTTTACTAAAAAGAATGGTTTTATTAAAACGAAAAAACAGTTAAGCCCTGAAGCTTTTTTTCCACCAAAGTTGGACCCATTCCTACCCGATCCTCAATTCTTAATAAACGAAGTTAAATTAATTTCATTTCATAACATGTTCTTCTTAAGTATCAATTAGAAAGGTGAGATAGAAAAAAAACATGCGTCATATTAGGTAATGCTCTTTTTCATAGAATTGTTCACGTTATTTTGGACTTTTGCAATCTGAAAGGAATAAATTTATGATAAAGCAATTAACCTTGATGACTGGAATAGTGAAAGTTTGAACGACTGAAACATAAATATGAAGTAATTCCTTTTAAGAAAGAAAACTATAAATTTATGATTTGTCGACATCGTATTTTTTTCTCTCTTTTTTTACCTGCATGTGACCTCAATAAAAATGTGATAATTATTCCGTATTGCAATTTTTTTGGTAATTTATTCAAAACCCAACAAATGCTTGCTATAAGCTGTCTTTAACTTGAAAAGAGCAACATTCAATCAGTTCACACAGAGCTGCGACTTTAAGACGATCATTCCGATCGATTTTGGTCGTCTAAGGACGACTGAGTGAGTGAGTGAGTGGTCCCGATCAAGCCATGATGTGAAAAAGTTTTGGATCGGGGCAGATCGCAGCCGATTGGCCGCGGCGTCTAAACAGAGCACTTTGGCAAATTATGGTCTTCCTTACGACCGTACGACGATGTCCTTATGTCAATCGCGCTGCTAACACGCTTCTACTACGATGTTACGCAGACCGTTGCCGACAAGCGGCCGTGTTTACTGCGTTGACGCTTTACCACATGGTGGTTTACGGGGCATTTTCAATTGTAATTGTAACAAGATGTGAAAAGTCTCAATTGCAAATGATCGTCAAGTATAGTGTCACCCTTTTACACATTTACGTAGTTTACAGATGATGATTGGTCAAATATCAGCGCTATAAAAACAAACTCTTGCCTTATAGGTCGTGATATATGATCGGCGTAAGGTCATTGTAGGTCTTCGTAGGATCTTCAGGAACGTAGAGAGATCTTAGCAAGAACGTAGTACGAACGTAGAGGGAGCGTTGTAGGAGCGTACTTTGTAAGTTCCTACGCTTTTATTGCGGTTTTACTACGATCAGGTAGATCTCTCCACGATACTTCCGCGCTGCTTGTACGATTACGGCTCTTCTACTACCCTCTTTTACGGCTTTATCTGATTCTTGATGGCCACGATCCCGCTACGCTTTTGTTCAAAATGTTCAAAATAAGCGTGACGAGAGCGTAGAGCTCTCCGATCATGAAGCCTCTACTGAGATCATACTGCACTTATGAAGACTCCACGACGTTTCTCCTGCGATTTGTCACCATCGGCCACGTTTTCAGCCACGCTTTGATCGTAGTAGAAGCGGCGTCTATGTGTGAACGGAGGGTAACAAATTATCATGATTACATGAATAATTATACAAAAGTGTTATTCTTCTTCTTTCGATCTGATAATTTTTTTTTGATTATCAGATCGAAACGAGAGGAATAACAATTTCTATTTATTCTAGTGATCATATATGAATCACCTCTTTATATAATTCTATACAATTATTTGTTGCATTATTCTTGATTTGGATCTGTGCAAATTAGGGTGTGTTTTTGTGTATGAAGGAGAGGGTGTGTATGAGAGTGTTTGTGTTTTCCCATATTTTATTATGAATATTAACTCAGTTTATTATATTTGTTACCCATGACCTTGTATAGAGAGATATTTTTAGACAAATTTGTCTATTGTCCAATTTAGTAAGTTTTATGAATAAATATTGTTTAAACCTCTAGGAATCAGGATATTTGAAACGTTTTGCTCTTGCTGCAGACTGACAAAAACTTTTAAAATTTACACAGTCTAAATGAAATGGGAGTTTAAAGGCGACCTTCAGGAACAGGTATTCCTGTACATTGATAAGATAAAGCTTAAAAATGCTGACTTTTGAATACGGGTATTTAAATGACTGACAAATCAATATATTGAATGATGTATATCTTATTTAATGGAACAAGTTAAGACTTCCTGTTTGAGAATTCTGTTTTGGGTACATATCATGAACTGTAATATGGTAACACAAGAGATTATGGAACGTGAAATTGCTAGGAGTTCTATTTTCAGGTATTCGTATGAGCACATCTTACAGGTAATATATGAAAGATAATGTACTTTCCATTTCAGAAAGTGTATAATTAATTCTATAAAACACTTTAAAAAGCTCAAAATATCTGATAAAGACAACATAATTCAATCTTTTGATTCATCTGTAGAAACTTTGCCAGGATTTGTTTGTTGTAATTTTCAGACATATCAATTTGTAAATTTGCCTCTAGTTCATTAATCAGAATAATAACAAGAGTTTAATTGCCTTTTTACTTTAAGAATAATTTCACCATATACATGACATCGGATTCTCAGTTTTGAATGCACTATGGGTGAGTAAAAAGAAAATTGCTGTAATGATTTTTTTATTTTATACTTTCAATGAATAACTATAATAACAGCCCCTATACGATAAAAGTAGCTTCACCTCTTTGCTAAAATACCCTTTTTCATTCATTAATTAATATTATACGCTTTCCTCTTGCAATGAAAACCAGTGCAAAAAAAAAGTCGAACACCTGCAATGTTATTGTCTATTCAAAATTCCCATATAAATAGTAATATAGTAATATTGATCAAATAATTGATCTAAACATGATAATACGTAAGCCTTATTTGTACAAAGGACTTCAAGCAATATACGTATATATTCGTATATATTTGTGTCATTTTTTTCACATCTAAAATCGAAAAAAAAAAATATGTTTTCATTTTAAAATAATTTTTTCATTAAAGTTTTAGATCTGTAATGACAAAGTCTTGTATTTAAATTCATATCCAAAATCTCCCCACTAAATTGTAAAGGTAACACAAATAATTGAAAATTTCTGCCGTCTTCAAAAAAGTGTCAAGCTGATATATGAATAAACGTTCTTTAAGTTTTGTCATTGTTTTAAAATTTGTTTTTTTCTTTGCTACAAATGTGTTATTCTTTGTTGATCTTTGAAATGCAATTGAGAAACAAGAAAATTAATTCTTTCTTTTATACAGAGGTAGACACAACTTGATTATCAATTGAAATGCTGTAACATTTTTTTAAACGTAACAAACTTTTAGGCTTGCTTTAAAAGTTTAAATGGCGTAATTCCAATTATTTAATTTTGAAAAAGGTATGCAAATAAATACAAATACTGTGATGTGTGAAAGATAAGATATTCTCAATTAAAATCCAGGGACTGTGAAGAAATTAATATACGTAGCTTCTTATAATCATGTCGTTTTGGCAAACAATCAATTGAAACAGTATACATTTATTGACTGAGGTCGATGGCAACATGCGTTTAGTCGGACCGAAGAACCAAACTGTCTGCCTTAGGCCGTTTGTAATGATAAATCTTGTACTGTTTTCCGTGAAACCTCGGGACGGTCACTGTTGAACGAATAAAATATGAGATTAAGCTCCGCCCATTCTGTGACGTAATCGGTCAAGCATCTCATTCAGCGGTCAAACATCCATGTTTTTATGCCTACTCAGCAAAACATAAGATATAATAGACTTTTTGGAATAGATTTGTATAGGAACCAATTTTTAAAGGTATAACAATGAATTCTGAATTAACATCAACAGATGAAACGGACATTGGTCTCCTTTAGCAGGCCACTGCAAATCTTGAATTTCTTTATCTTAATAACTAAGTCATATAAATATGTCAACATCCCTTACACTGCATTCTGTTATATTGGTTGAAAATCACATACCTGATTGGGTTCTGTATTTTCCAATAGATGTGTTATGCAAAAAAAGGTACATTCAATTTTAAATTGATTGAAATCTTATAAAAAATAGTTTGATGTTACAATGTGTTTTATTTTGAATTTCCTTTTTTTAAACACAATCTGCTGAAGCATTATATCAAAGTTAAAAAAATCAGATTTTGAACTGAGAGAGAGAGAAAGAGAGAGAGAGAGAGAGAGAGAGAGAGAGAGAGAGAGAGAGAGAGAGAGAGAGAGAGAGAGAGAGAGAGAGAGAGATTTGGCATATTATCAAATTTTTCGTTTACATGAATAAAATTCAAATTGATTTTAACACTTTTACATACATATTTAACTTTTTATGAAACTCATCAAGCTGTAACTATTTAGCATTTGATAATAGGGACAAATAGGTTTACAAGTTCACTGAAGCCAGTTTTTTTTGCTCATACTTATAACAATTTATATCCATATAAAAGTAACATAAACACCAGATTTGATAAATGAATTTTCATTTATTATACATGTATAAATGACGACAGAAAATTCAAAGGTAAATCAGATAAAGGGGAGATCACTCTTACACAATACATCACTGATAATGTTATGTGTAAATACAAAACATAAGTTGATCTCCCCAAATATATCAAATTTTATTTAGAATATCCAAATTAACAAACCAACATCCGAAACACGAACCGGCAATATTATTTGGGTGGAGGCACCTCTTCCCTCGTTCCCACAGACATGCTAACCATCGAGACGGACCCTGAATATTTTTGTTTGTATTTTTCGTAGCAGCCTATTCAAAATTGATGAAATTATCATCTATCAATTTTAGAACTCTAAATATCTTTCTTCCAGAGCCTATTGTATATGAAACTTGAAAAAAAATATGACAATTACAAAATTCCAGTCAAAGTTCTGACCTTCATATGATAATTTTTTTTTATGTCATAAGAGGAATTCAGAGAGAAAGTAACGAACGTGATAGAAAACCTAACAAGAAAAGATCAAAGGCACATGTAAGTACTCATTTCTTATCTGCATGTTAAAATCATCTTTAACTTTATTTTGAAAATTTTTGAAAACAGTCACGAATGCATTAGAAAATGAAAATTATAGATAAATTTTGAAGACTACGAAAAATACAAATTAAAAAGTATTGAGGAAATTGTTGTCATACCTCATTGAGGGTAAAAGGGTAATCAGTAGAAATATTAGTTTGCACTTTTCACTAAATAGCAATTAAAAAATCGCAATCCAGTTTCTAAAATAATACTTAATCTACAAAATGTATATGACTTTTTTTCTTTCAGAGACGTACACAGAAACACGGTGGACAATGGAATTAATCAGATCAAATTACGTGTGGAAACAATTAGAACTGGTGCTATTCAGCTATCAATGTATGTTGGAGTAAAACAGAAAAGCATTAAATTTCTTTTATAGTATCTTTTAGCTGTAACATTTCTTAAATCTTCATTAACAAAATGTGTCAAGAATAATATTTTTCATCTTAAAATTCTTCTTAATATGTTTTTTTTTTCAATTATATTCATACCTAGAATGGAAGGTAAAGATTGGGAGAAAGGAGAAGTTATTGTACAAGACACTACTGTCTGTTTGGAACTTTTGCTGGAAATATTAAAACGTACACAAGATGCACCTGTTATTAGATTTAGGTAACATACAAAATTACAATATAAAATATACTGAGTATTTACCTCTTTCAAATAACTCCGTAAGAAATTTTTGGACTGACTTCGTTTTAATTATAAAGCTTACGTATTCTTTTAGACCATAGAAATACATGTAAGACAACACTTGGAATTTGGAAGGCTTTTAAAGAAACCAAGTGCGGTCTTTCTTGCGCAATTCTTCGCAAAGCGGAGTAAAATCAATCTTATTCACACTTCTTTAAAAGTCAGCATACTAAAATAAAACACAGGATTATTACGAAGTTTTAGCTGAAATGAATATACATGTACTGAGAGGACCTTGTAGTATATTGTTTGTGACGTTTTTCGAAGAATTTACAGTTAATTTAAATTTAGATTCCTACTTTTAATTCCCATGCAGGCTTTCCACAGAATTATTTTTTTCGGTAACAGGGTTGATAATCTTCTTAAATATCTATTATCTATAAATAGATATATGTATTTTTTGTATTTCATTTAGCTGAAGAATGAGTGCTTAAACATTTAGAAATTAAAAAAAACCCTTAATGTACTTATCAGATAATTTAATTTGACTAGCCAGGTTATTTCATATTACAATAATTTACTTTTTAAAAATACTTTTTACATATTTTTAGACAATGTAAAGAAGTATTTCCTCTGATCTTTGCCATTATCAAAGATACCAGTGTAATAGTTTGCCACATTTGTCAGCAGATTACCCACAGGTGAGCTCTTTATATATACACGACTGATGGATTTATTCTATGTTGTTTTACGTCCCGCACGATATTTTTTCACTCATGTAGAGACGTTGCCATATACCGATGAAGGGCTTCAAAATTTAACCTTACTCGGCACTCAGGGCACTGAGCAGTGACGGGTCTTTATCGTGTCAACAACTGTCGTGACACTAGCCTTCGTGTCTCATCCGAAGGAACCGCAACTTCCATTTCAACGTGCCGAGAAAATGCCAAAAGGAAGAGTTGCTACCCATTTTTATCGACTCACGTCAGTCGAAGCCGAGATTCTAAATCACGACCTCCCGATCACGGAGCGATCGGTCTACCGATTGAGCTACCGTGAACGGTGTTAATACTTGAAAGGGATTCAAATTAGTTTAAACTGATATTTATTCTGTTATGTGGTATATGTTTCTCTTTATGCTCATAAATTTTGTTCAAGTTATTTATATGCAATGATTTCACGTATTTATTATGAACAATATGGACCCCTTCTTAAAAGTTTTAAGAATATCAGGGCATAACAATCCCTAATTATCTGCATGAAAGGATATGCCCCTCAGTATAAAGTTTTCTAATTGTTGCATATTTACATTCACTGTAATTAATCTTTATAGAATCTATTAAAAATCCCCGACGTTCGAGTCTTTATCACATGCGAAACCTTGTTACCACGCGGTTGGATACACAGTAGGAACTATATAAATTTTTTATACTATAGGAACACCGAAATATACAATGTTTTGACTCAATTTAATAAAAACAAATACCCTGTTAAATTGACCTCAAAATACAACAACTGGGTCTTCAAAGTTAATTTTTCAATTTTTTGGCCATGCCGACAAATTATCATACCGCGCAATCAATTTGACGACTTGACCAGTTGTGTTATAGGACCAACGACATGCAAAACTAAAAATTCAATGCTTGAATAAGAAACTTTATGATAAAATTTTAATAAGAAGTGATAAATACATGTATCATTGCATTCGCATACGACTAGAAAATATTCGTTGCAGTAACCAACCGATGTAAAATAAATGCAGATATCCTAGTTTTTCGTCTCTAATTATTAAAATATGTCAAGATGACATTTCAAAAATACTTCAATAAAATTTTTCAATTTTCTAGGTTTTCTACTGAACACCATAAAGAAATAGACAGCATTGTCCAAATTCCTGAAATTGTAGATGAAATATTATCTTTTCTTACACCTGATATTCCAACCGACCTTTCAAACGAAGCCAAAATTGATAATGTTTCATCTTCCGATATTCAAGAGTAAGATTTATGATGAATTAAATAATTCCTATAGAAAGGTTAACGATTCATTGAAATAAGAATTAACTAAAGAAAATAAAATATACACACTATATTTACTGTTTATCACAGAATTAGATATTTATTCCGAATAATTTAAAGCAATCTAAACCATCACAAATAATTGCAGATGTAGAGTTTCCTTGCATGCGTCATGTATAGAATTTTGTTCATTTATCTGCAAAGAAATGAAACCTGTCTTGAAATCAATGAAAATAAACAACATCAGGTAAGTATATTAAGATCAATATCTCATTTAATTTTCCACTTCAAAACTTTTAAATTTCATATTTATCATTCATATTTTAAATATTTTTTTAATATCAAATATTCACCGTGTAATCACTAAGTAGTTCTTCCTCACAATATAATTTTGAATAATGTTTATATTCATAGAGGATTAAGGAAAAATCAACTCTGTAAGCAAATAGTCATTTATTTCAGTGCTACAAAAAATCTGTTGGGCTTTTGGGGAAACACAGTCATGTATTTATTTACTTTTTAAGAACGTCTGAGAAATTTAAACCCTTCCTCATTTGCGAGGTACGGCAGTGCCTCTTTATCCAGAGAGTCTGCGGGCTAGCACGAGAACTACTGAAATGTACACCGGCAGACGAAAGGTGATTCGACTATATATTCAACATTTTTACAAGCAATCATATAAATATCAGTATCTACATGTATTATTTTCAACATTTTCACAAGCGATTTACACGTGTTGTTTAAAGGAAGGAACATTACTTATTATCCTTTTTTATTTTTATAATTATTGCTTTATTATTAATTGAAGGAATACGGAGATGGAAAGGTACAAGCAGATGTTCAAACAAACAAGGAGAATTCTCATTCATGGTCGTAGTATAATTCGCAGCTTAAGGTACCGAACAAATAACTCCTTCACATGTAATGTAACTAGGATGAAACTAAATCCAATAATGATGAAACTAAACTAACATTAGATTTCCTATAAAAAAAAAAATCACATTGTTGTTTATCTTGTTATATTGTTTTTTTTTTCCTTTTAAAGAATTTATGTTTTTTTGTTTTGTTTTTTTTTTTACCTTTTTTGTCTTTTTTGTTTCATATTAATCTTTTCCTTAAGATATTATTCAGACCTATGTACTAAAACCCTTCCAGACGTAAATTTTGTTTTTAGAAAGAAATCTTCTGATTTTTTTGCAAGTCTATTAAAAACTGCAACCAACATTTTTTCCAGATTAATATGAAATAAGATGTATATAAAATACCTACGCCATTAGGCTATTGGGATAATTTTTTCTAAGATAATTTGAATATTGAAGCTGAAAAGTTAGAATTTGTGGAGAAAAATTTTAATGTTTTAGATTTATTTATAATATTTGTCTTGTAAGCCTAAGACCAGTAGCTAAAAAAATACTCATTTTATATTGTCACTCGAAAAAAAGTAAATAGACACTATGTTTTGGTATGCACCATCTGTTTATTATCCATTTATACTTCCTTCAAAACCTGTCTCAAACCTTTTCATTAGGAGGTCAACAAAACTTTCTAAAAATTTGTATGAGTGTAACCATGGGTAAATTTTTGTATATGTATGTGCTCTTGTCAGTCTTTCGATACGATTATATCGCATTGCAATTTATTTCTCTTTTTGACTTTTGATAAACCAAGTATCAAGGAATCGTTATATTGTAGATGTCTTCTACCTCATGCTGGTTTAGAGTATTATTTTTATTATATATTTTGCATATATAATTTAATTCTACAGAGATTGACGGTGATAAATATACCTTGTTTATTAAAATTCATTCACTATGAAAGAAACTATTAAGTTTTTGTTTAGCAAATCATTGCAGAAAAAATGACTTTTTCTGTCAAGCGTAAAAATGTTCTAGAAAACAACCTTTAATTGGTTAAAATTTACCAGGATTTCTTACTTGCAGTGCATCTGATGCCTTTTCATTAAATTTCAAAGCGGAAATAAGTCCAGTTTGCCAAGACATTAAAGAATGCAAGACACAAATGATACGTTATCGGAAAAGGTAGAAATTTTCTCATTCCTTTTCAAAACCGAATCATGGTATCATTTTGTAAAATTATTAAAAGCTAAAATTTTTCTTAAGTTTTCAGGAAGGTCTACATGTACATGTACTTAAAAGTATAACTAATTGGATTTTTTTTAATCAGACCTACTTAGTTTAACAAGCTAATGTACTATCAAACATGAGCATTTAGGAAGGTTGATCCAAAAGTTCGTGGAATTTCTTCATATTTTAATTATTTATTAGTGAAAATGGTTGAAAATTACAAATGAGAATAAAGACACTTTATATAAATTTTTTATATAAAAAATTTGAATATATATAATACAAACTCAATGGCAGTTGCCGTAGAAACGGATGTATGAAAAAGCGGGGGACACATTTATTTTTTCATTATCATTTTAATTCTTAATACTTGAAATGAGAAAGAAACCGGGCTATGTAGCCTATAAAACGAAAATTATGTCATTATTACAATTGCTTGACCTCTTACAAATCTCTGTGTGAGAGTTGTACTGATTTAAATGATTATTTAGTTTGACGTTGTTAATTGTTATTGTTTGTCCTTAAATTGCTAGACAACGTCAAATTTCAGACAAGTTATATGTTTTATGAAAATCTCGGAAACGCTTTGACTTAAATATATACTACTGATACAGGCCGGAGAAAAATGCAGTAAGCATCTGATTTTCCAGTGGCATGAGAAATCTAAGAAAAATACAACTTCCATGGAGGTTGATTATAGATGTGGCCGCCTATTGTAGGGCCTGTTTTATCTCGTAGACAAATTAAGCGTTAATAGAGGTTCACTGTTGACAAGCAACTTGATTGATCATTATAAGCTTTCTTCAGAATTTCAAAAGAATTTCATGAAATTTTTCATGCACCTTTACTTGGCCCTTATAACTTGACATGACATACTTAACTTGACGTTACGTCGAAGTCTCCACCGGGTTTTACAACTAATCCATTTTCAAAAAGCTCGTGTGAACTTATTGGTAATTGGAACTTGGTGAAATTTTCAAGTATCATTGCAAAATGACTCTTTATTGAAAATAAAGCTTTTGTTTGCTTTCATCAAATCACGAAATTTTTTGGAAAGAAATTCCACGACCTTTTGGAACAACCCTCGTAAATATGAGAATACTAAATCATTTAATTTTTATTTTAGTGGAGAAGGTAGTCTAGATACAATTTTGAAAAGCATCGAAACTGCTTGTTACAATATTGGAGAATGTATAAAATTAGGAAAGAAATGGTGAGTCTTTCTGAAAAAAAATTTCTTAATGTTTCTATACTTCGTGTTTTGTGTTTATTAGTAAATTAGTAAATTCTCTCAGTAATGTAATATTTTTTTTAACAAAAATTATAAAAACGATCTTGTTCCTATTTTAAATTTTGGAGATAAATGTTTGCGAGTGAGTCAAAAGCAAGCTATGCTTCTGGTTTAAATACCGGGTCCTCTTCAGTGGAAGTGAATGAGGATCGGTAAATGAAATTATACCATATATATTCGAAAAAAAAAATCAATTTCAACAGTTTAGTAATTACTATTTTCTGAATTCTCTCTCTCTCTCAAAACAATTAACAGAATAGATCAGAAGCAAATCCATTTTATTGAAATAAAAAAAACATGTTAAACATGTTGTGCTGTAATACCACTGACTCAGAGAAACATTTTTTTTAGTCTTCCTCCCGGGGAGGAATTAGTAGAAGAAGATATATCCATTCTTACTTCTTCGGATTTTGAAGAAGTCGCTGATTCGGATTTTGAAGAGGAAAAGGACTCAGATTTTGTCGGCACTCTAAAAAAGCTATCCCCAGATAAATACCAAGAAGATGTTAAGGACAGTGATTTTGAGAAAAATGAGATTATTCAGGTTTACAAGATGGAAGATTTTTCAGCGACAACCAGAGTATGTTTAGACAACAAAGGGGAGTTTTCCTGGCAGACGGTAAAAGGAAAAGTAAAAGATTCCAAGTCCGGCAAATGGACTCAGGCTCAAGATATTAAGATTGATCACGAGGTATCATTTGACAATAAATTGCATTAATTTCATCAAATAGAAATCTTAACCTATTGATTTTGTATTAGTTTTGATTAATAGATCCCTTTCTTTACCCTTCTCTGTCTTTAAAATAATTCAATTATTTGTAAAGTTGTGATATTTAATTAAATTATGCAAGTAAGACAACTGAACACAATTTGTTTTACCACTTTAAGCGTAACAAGGTTACTATGACTATTGAACCTGGTGATATCTTTGTGGTGCACTATGAATTTCCATCTGGAAAGAAAGAGTTTTCAAAAAATGAACTATCCAAAGGCGTTTCAATGGAAATTCCAGAAGCAAGCTGCTGTTTCAAAATCCCTCCAACCGAACATTCTGACTCACTTACCGTCAAGTACAAGGTGATCTTTTCCCGAAATATTTAATTTTGAAAATAACTTCCTATAAACTATAGGTATGTTTGGATAAAACTATAATTTTGCAGCGTATATTTTGATTAAAGCATGATATTAATCTATTAATCAAATTTTTTCTTTATTTTCTTATCATTTTTTTTAGTCTATGGCTTTTTCAATGTTATACATGTAATTCCAATCTTGTATATTTTGTGAACATTTTCCCCGTGTTTGTTTTATGAATAGGTACATATTACAGACAAAGAGAGAATAAGAGGTTATCAGGAGGAGAAACCTGAGGAATATGGTCATATAACCATTTCGGAAGGTATTCAAGTAACATCTCAATCTCCAATCAACAACGGCATGATAGAGCTTCCTAATGAAGAACAGAATGAAGAGAAAGCAAAATATGTCAGGATAACCTCGGATTCGGGATCATCAAACTGGACACCCGAGATTGTAGAACCAAGAGCTCACAAGAAAAGTCTTGCTTTTGAGCTAAAACCAAATTCAACGTAAGTTGAAATTAAATGTAAAGAATTAAAAATAGAACTGTCTGTAAATGAAATCAGAAAGGCATGTTTCATATGCGAAATGTAAATGTCCGATTTCTTTTAAACATTCTTTCAAATATATGTTTGAAATTTATTTGAATTGATGACACGTTTGGATTAAAAAGAGTTAGGAAACATTCAGAGTGACCAATCTGTTCTTTTGAATAAAAAAAATTGAAGATGGCGAAAAAAAGCCCCGATCGAGTGATTAAGTATATTATTTTTAAAGTTAGTAATATGAAGGAATTTTGAGAAATATATTTTGGAGAAGTACTCACGACATACCAGGAAAGTAGGACTCAAAATCGAAAAGAAAATTGGAGGGGGTGGGGGTATTGTGCATAAATTTTTGTGTGACCTTTTTGAACTAACACGTATCATATTTGGTGTAGTAAAAAGTCAAAATAGGCAACAAAATATTTTCTTGTATCATTTTTAGCTCACCTCAACGAAGTTGGGGGAGCTTTAAAAAATATGCGTCCCCGTCGGCGTCGGCGTCGGTGTCGGTGTTTAAATCCCAGGTTAAGTTTTTTGGAGCAGTTTTCTTTTTAAGTACTTCTATGTCCTATATTGATTAGACATGCATGGAAGATGGTTCTAGAGTGTTTCATTGTACCAGTCAAAGTTTCAGATGCTGCAATTTCAGCAAAGGAATGACCAGGTTAATGTTTTTGGAGCAGGTTAACATTTTTGGTGCAATTTTTGGTGTAGGTTTCATTTCCAAGTAACTATAAGCCCTATGTTGACCAAACTTGCATGGATGATACGTCTAAGGATGCATACTACCAGGCTTGCTTCAGATGCTGAATCTGACCTATATTTTCCGGTTGAGTGAACAGGTTAAGTTTTTTGGTGCAGGTTACTTTTCCAAGTAACTATAAGCCCTATGTTGATCAAACTTGCATGGATGATATATCTAAGGATGCATACTACAGGGCTTGCTTCGGATGCTGAATCTGACCTACATTTTCTGGTTGAGTGAACAAGTTAAAGTTTTTGGTGCAGGTTTCATTTCCAAGTAACTATAAGCCCTTTGTTGACCAAACTTGCATGGATGATACATCTAAGGATGCATACTACCAGGCTTGCTTCGGATGCTGAATCTGACTTACATTTTATGGTTGAGTGAACAGGTTAATGTTTTTGGTGCAGGTTTCATTTCCAAGTAACTATAAGCCCTATGTTGACCAAACTTGCATGGATTATACATATAAGGATGTATACTATCAGGCTTGCTTCGGATGCTGAATATGACCTACATTTTATGGTTGAGTGGACAGGTTAATGTTTTTGGTGCAGGTTTCATTTCCAAGTAACTATAAGCCCTATGTTGACCAAACTTGCATGGATTATACATATAAGGATGTATACTACCAGGCTTGCTTCGGATGCTGTATCTGACCTACATTTTCCAGTTGAGTGAATAGGTTAAAGTTTTTGGTGCATGATTCATTTCCAAGTAAATATGAGTTCTTTAATGACCAAACTTGCATGGATGATACATATAAGGATGGCATTGCATACTACCGGGCTTGCTTCGGATGCTGAATCTGACCTACTTTTTGTTGATGAGTGAAAATGTTAGTTTTTGATGCATGTTTCATACCCAATTAACTATGAGCCCTATAATGAGCAAACTTGCATGGATGATACATCTTAGGATGCACACTAATGGACTTGCTTCGGATGCTGAATTCGACATACATTTTCGATAATAGACCAGGTAAAAGTTATGGGTGCAGGTCTATTACCAATAAACTATAAGGCTTATATAACATTGGATAAACCAAACTTGCACAAATGTTGCATCAAGAGATGGAAACTCTCAAATTTGCTTCAGATGCTGGATTTTAACTACATTTTCATGAAGAAGAACTAGTTTAAATTTTTTATGTAGGTCTGTTTCAAAATCAGATTAAAATTGCTTAAATATTTTCATTTTTGGAATGTACACTTCTTGTTGGTTAATTGTGTGACTTTGCCTTACTTAAAGACAACATTCATTGAGGTGAGCTCTGTAATCTCTGATTACCTATGTTTTATAATGATTGTACGTACGGTCGAAAGTATCAAGTAATTTAAAAAAAATGATAGAAGACGTTGGGGTAAGAGATTTAAGTTTTAAATATATCTTCATCTCTTTGCAAAAGTTTGTTGATTGATTGATTGTATGTTGTTAAACGTCCCTCTCGAGATTTGTTGGTGGAAAGCTGCAAATTTTGTCCTATGGTCAGCACCTAGGGCCATTGAGCAGTGTGGGATCTTTTTCGTACCAGCGCCTACTGCGTCATGGGACCTCGGATTATATGGTCTCATCGAAAGGACCGGTCTCCACGTCCCACAAAAATCTTGCTTCTTTATAAATTTATGAGCATTAATTTTATTTGAATGTAAAAAAAAAAGGTTCGTCTTTTATATTAATTTGCGATTTTTAAAAAAAAAATTCAATTTAATAACGGTTTTGAAGTAAGAGGTTTTGACTGAACCTTTCTTTAAAAACCTGACGAGTGACAAACCTCAGTATCATTTATCTGTAATGACAAATTGTAAAAATTATTTTTAGAACACATGTCGTCAAAATCACGGAATCCCAGATTTCATCTCGAGATGACCAACGTCAAAAAGGTTTTCTGGAACAAGCTCTTGATGACTTTTTAACACTTCTTGGATTGAAAGCAAAATGTAAACTCCTGACGATGTTCAGGATTCCAGAAGATGACCCTGATTTAATTGAATTAAGAGCAGAATGCATTGAATCACAGCGATTCTATCTGAACAAGAAATCAAATGCAATGCTGGACAAAGGTTGGCTGCAGATTCAAGATGGCGACGAGTCTGCAGATTTTACCATAAAGTCAGGTGGAAAAGTGAAACTTCTGTTTTCAGAAAATATGAAAACATCAGTCAAGTTGAATTCAACCCCTCAGATAGAATTTCTTAAGAAGAGTACAAGTTTTGTAAATGTTGAGGTTAGCGATCCTGGGGTACCAACAGGTCATTTGGAGTATTATGTCGGCAATATATGTGTGGATTGGAAAAGACTGACGTGGAGTTTTTTAAGACAGAGATATGAAGGTAATATACAAAGTTAAGTTTTTTTTTAAGTTTCAGAACTAAAATCCCAAATCTTTGAAGTGTTGTACTTTTTATCTATATATTGTAATCACTTCAGATGTTTTTTTGTTTTTTTCTTTTTCTTGCCAGAGTTATGATTTTATTTATTTCTCTTTTAGCTGCTTGTGAAATTGAAGAAAAGGAAAAGCACACAAATGGTAAATATATTCCAATGTTTTAATGTTCATCGCTGATACACTATGTTCATGAAAACAAAACAATTTTTACTTAAAAAAAAAACTGTTTAACTTTTCATTGAAGTAATTTAATATTTGTTTATCATGATAAAAATTGTGGTTTGATAAAAGCAGAAATGAGATTGAGTGGACGCTTATTAACTTAATTAATTTTATATTTTCAATGGTGAACGACTATAATATACATGTACATGTATATATTCATAAATAGAAGTAATATTTTGTCGCAGTGTGCAAGTGATGTCAAAATGATCTCCTATCAGACTGTAACAAATACATGGATCAGAAGTGCAGTAAAACTGTCGATTTTCCTTCCCATAAAGAAGAGTGCTGTAAAATATGAGAGTAAATAAACTATTCTCATGGAGAATAAAACTGACGAACTGACTGCCCAATATATGTTGTTAAAACTATGTTTTCAATGTTTTCAATTTCACAAAACTTAGCTATGACCTCTCAACCTCTCTGAAACTATGACGTCATGTAGCCTTTAACTGAATTACAAAAGGACAGAGGCAGGGGGGTGTTAAAGAAAATGTAATAAACAGAACAATTCAATGCTTTGGTATTGAATGTGAAATTTATTTCACTCGTGAAACAGAATTTTTGATATTTTCATTCGAATTTCTTACTCGTGAAAATATAAAAATAAATATTGCCCCATATGCATTCGATAAATAAATTGCATATTTACTAACGAAACATTAACACTGAATATCCACTCTATGTTTTGAAGACGAGAGAAAAAATTTACAAAGGCAAAGACAACGTGAGAGAGAAAAGATGGAATTAAACGCCATTAGACATACAGAGCGTGTCGTTAATGACATATACCTTCAACTGACTGAGGACGAAAAACAACGCTTAAGAAAGGAGATGCATATGGATACCCAGAAAACAGAAGAAAGTTTTTTAGAAAGGATGGTAGTCCGTATCAAGGATCAAAGTAACCCATTCAAATATATAAACAATCTTCTGATGAAACTTGGTAGACTTGATCTTCACGAAACGCTTATGGAAAACGCAGTTCTTTGACTAGTGTAATCAAAAGTCGTTTACCTTTCTTTAACACAAGTTAAATCCCGCAAAAGTGCAGGATATATCATTGTTAACTGTTTTACTGAATGTTTATCATGTTATAGTTTTTACTAACTAGCAGGAAAAAATACTATGTACCAGATTCAGAAAGTAGCTTTGGAGCAAAAGTATAGATGACCATAAACTCCTTCATTTCTTTTTTAAGTGAGAAATATTCATTTTGATGACGTTTTATGTTTACATGTGTGCAACTTGAATTTGATGCATGTTAGGAAGAAATTCTTCAAAACCATATGTCAGTTTTCAATATGTTGTTATATTCCAAACAACGTTAACCAAAAATGAATTTGAATATTATCTTTATTACTTTCCGACACTTCTTAAACCCCCCCCCCAAAAAAAAAAAATAAAAACAAACAAACAAACAAAAACAAAAATCAACTTGATGCTGTCATGAGACAGTAATACCCGCACTAAGGTGCTTGCCTCTAAATAAACACTCCCTCAAATTGGGCTTCACCAAGTCAATATAATTCAATAATTTACATAATACATGTACATGTTTTCACCAAGCCCAACATAATATGTTCAGGTGACCATATGACCCATGAGCCTCTTATAGGTATTTCATAATCTTAATTCATTACATGTACCAGTCTGGAATTAAACAACAGAATTTAATTAATGATTTAAATTAGGTTTGATAAAGGGGAATTACAAATTTTTGGCCCATAATTGGAACTTTTAATATCTATTTTCTCATAAAGATCAACAACAAATAATATTATTCAAATTTGTGTAAAGCGTTTTTGATGAATTTTTCGAAATGTGCAAACTTTAGGCAAAAACTCCTCGAAAGCTGTCATGTACACAATCAATTTAGGCACCCCCACCCCTCTTCCATCAACACACACACACAAACACACCCTATTTGCCTGTTTTTGGAAATAGGCCTAGATGGCAAAGTTAAAATGAAACATCTTTTGTAAAATTATAATTTTGAATTTGTTCTTGTACTTTACATGTATCTGAACACCTGCATCACAGTGGGCTTGCGACACGTACCCAACTTAAGTACTAGTTTTACCATTATCATTTTTAGATTGCACTGCACGTGCAGTGTGGTGTACATATCATTGCATGTATATCTGAAGGAATTATTTCATTTTGTATTTTAATTGGATTATATTTCATGAAGTTGACAGGAACCATTACAGTCGGTAAGTGCAAGTTTTGGTATAGATTTGGTTAGAATAGTCTGAAATGCAAATGGTTAGGTTAAAGTTTAAAGGATCAAAGGTCATTGGATGCTACAATAGACAAATTCCACATTCAGAAGAGTTATCCCCCGTTGTCGATGTTACATTCAGTTACAAGATCCAGAATTTTTTCTGGGATGAAGGGGGGGGGAAGGGAAGTTTCCAGACAATAATTTCCTGAGATGGAAAAAAAAGTTATGATGGGGTCTGTTTTCTAGGGTGGAGTGCATCCAAGGTCATTTTTATTTGCTTCAGTATATATTATAGTCCTGCAAATTTCGGGGAGGAGGAAGAACCTCCCTATCCACTCCCTGTCCCTGTAATGACAAACGTAGTAGGAAACTTTTTCCTTTTGACTATACATAATTTTGTTTCTTGTGTTATTAGGTTATGTAAATTTAATGGCATAAAGGTTATGAACCCCTGGAGGTCATCCCCACTCTCCTAATGAACTGGAAATGTTCACAATATGACTGCATTAAATTAAATAAAAGTGCATCAATGATAAGATTGCTTGACATTTTATTCATGAATTTGTGTCAATCTATCCTCCTAGAATTAGGAATGAAAATCATTCAAAGAGATGGACCACATTAAACTATTTGTATGTATTAACATTTTTGTAAATGTAAAAAGAAGTAGTACTTTGCATACATGAACAAACTGGGGTCTGGGAAGGGGCAAGCTCGGAAGGATCGAGTTGATATCTCTTTACGTCTTAATGGTTGAAAACTCCTAAAATGAATGTTGACCTCAAATCTGCCTTGTCCTCATTATTTTTCAAGTGGTGTTGTCTCCATATGAGTGAAAAATTCCTAAGAGGGATGTTTCACAACAAACAAACAAATGACATAAAAAACAATATTGATAGGGGGTGCATATTTGACACACAATCTGCAATACATTATGTCATCCCATTCACTAAAACACAGAAAGCAGAGGACCACAATTCTTTGAATTTGCTTGTATAATCTTGATATGAAAACATCCTCATATAATATGTAGATTCAAGTTTTTAATGCCATGCAATGATTGGGAATAAATGTAGAGTTTTTGTCATGTTCGTCCTCCACCCTTCATTTGTCTTTCCTTCGGCTCAAAGAAACTATTCTAGAAATTTTTATCAAACTTCATATGCTGATAGATATTGAGGAGAACTCTGCAACTGCATCAAAATTTTTTGACCTTGACCTTCCTTTGACCTTAACCTTGCTTTTTTTAAACTAGTGTTTAGCTCAGTTTAAAAGAGAGTCTAATCAAACTTCATATGTTGATGCAAACTGATGTAAGCTATCCAACTGCAGCAACAATTTTTGACCTTGACTTTTCCTTTGACCTTCACTTAACTTTTCTTTAAAAATTAGTGTTAAGCTTAATTTTAAAGACACCATTCAAGTTGTGTAATGAAACTTCACATGATGATATATAGTGATGCAAGCTTTACAATACTTCACTCTTTTTTTACCTTGACCTTTCCTGTGACCTTGACCTTATTGTTCCAAAATTAATATTCAAGATATATTTATCAAACTTAACTTCATATGCTGATACGTACTGCTGAGAGCTATTAATGCATCAACTTATTTTGACCTTGACTTTTCCTTTGACCTTTACCTCACTTTTTAAAATATGTGTTTATCTAAGTTTAAAATAAACCATTATATTTTTATCAAACTTCATTTGCTAATAGTAATTTATTAAATTCATACTGATGTAAACTTTTCAACTGCAGCAACATTTTGACCTCAACCTTTCCTTTCACCTCTCTTTTCTTAAAAAAAGTGTTAAGGTCAGTTTCCTTAAATCATTCAAGATATTTTTATCAAACCTAATATGCTGATACGTATTAGTGAGAGCTATTCAACTGCATCATAAACTTCACCTTGCACATTCCTTTTCATGAACAACAAGAGCATGATTAATATGGAAACATTCTCAAGAGGCACGCAGATTCAAGTTTGTACAAATCATGACCCCCTGGGTTAGGGAGGGGCCATTTTTCCGGCCCCTTTTTGCCATCCACATGAAAATGCAAATTTTGAAACCATTTTACACATGCACAAAACAAACCAATCATTTTCCAAATGATAATGATTTAAGGCTAAAGCATAAAATATTCGGGAGGTTCTTGGAAGCAGGGTGATTAAACATATCAAATATTTAAAAAAAAAAAAAACTTCGACCCCCATTTGAGGAGTTCAGGGAAGATGTGGCTTTTTACATAAAAAAAACATCATTTTTCGACCCCCATTTGACCCCCCCCCGGGGCAAAATCAAAATTCCGAAACCTTACTGCACATCTACCTGACACCACCAACCATCTCTTAAAAGATGATTAGGCTACTGAGTAAAATGTAAGAGGAGTTCAGGGAAGACGGGGCTTTTTGCATAAAAAACATTTTTCGACCCCCATTTGACCCCCCCGGGGCAAAATCAAAATTCCGAAAGCTTACTGCACATCTACATGACACCACCAACCATCTCTTAAAAGATGATTAGGCTACTGAGTAAAATGTAAGAGGAGTTCAGGGAAGACTGGGCTTTTTGCATAGAAAACATCATTTTTCGAACCCCTTTTGACCCCCGGGGGCAAAATGAAAATTCCGAACCTTACTGCACATCTAAATGACACCATCAATCATCTCCCTAGAGATGATTAGGCTATTGTGTAAAATGAAAGAGGAGTTCAGGGAAGATGTGGCTTTTTACATAAAAAACATCATTTTTCGACCCTCATATGACCCCCCCGGCCAAATGAAAATTCCGAAACCTTACTGCACATCTACATGACACCAACAACCATCTCTTAAAAGATGATTAAGCTACTGAGCAAAATATAAGAGGAATTCAGGGAAGACGGGGCTTTTCATAAAAAAAAAAATCATTTTTCGACCCCCAATTGACCCTGCAAGGCAAAATGAAAGTTCCGAAACCTTACTGCACATCTACATCTACTGTGTAAAATGAAGGAGGAGTTCAGGGAAGAAAAGTGTGACAGACGGACGGACGGACATGAGTAACAACAGTATACCCGAACTTTCTTTAGAAAGTGCGGGTATAATGATACATGTCGAATTCCAGCTAATGTTCAACCAAGCTTCTTTCCTTACTTCTCATTAAATATTAATAGTAACAAAGGATCAAACGTGCCACAACCTTTTGGAGAATAAGTGTAAATCAAATTTGAATACTTAAAATATCAAATTCCAAGGATCTTTTCGAAAATATGAAATCACTATATTTTACCGAAATTAACAGCTTAAATACTTATGACATTT